>NC_092334.1:545917500-546217500 GCF_046630445.1 Rutidosis leptorrhynchoides
CACCTACGCTGCCTCATATTCAGTTGTTTCTGATTAAATATGTGTTGAAGACTTTTGTGGTCGGTATATATAATACTTTTGACCCCATATAAGTAGTGCCTCCAAGTCTTTAATGCAAAAACAACCGCGCCTAATTCCAAATCATGCGTCGTATAATTTTGTTCGTGAATCTTCAATTGTCTAGACGCATAAGCAATCACCTTCGTTCGTTGCATTAATACACAACCGAGACCTTGCTTTGATGCATCACAATAAATCACAAAATCATCATTCCCTTCAGGCAATGACAATATAGGTGCCGTAGTTAGCTTTTTCTTCAATAACTGAAACGCTTTCTCTTGTTCATCATTCCATTCAAATTTCTTCCCTTTATGCGTTAATGCAGTCAAGGGTTTTGCTATTCTGGAAAAGTCTTGGATGAACCTTCTGTAGTAACCAGCTAGTCCTAAAAACTGGCGTATGTGTTTCGGAGTTTTCGGGGTTTCCCACTTTTCAACGGTTTCTATCTTTGCCGGATCCACCTTAATACCTTCTTTGTTCACTATGTGACCGAGGAATTGAACTTCTTCCAACCAAAATGCACACTTTGAAAACTTAGCGTACAATTCTTCCTTCCTCAATACTTCTAACACCTTTCTCAAATGTTCACCGTGTTCTTGGTCATTCTTTGAGTAAATAAGTATGTCATCAATGAAAACAATGACAAACTTGTCAAGGTATGGTCCACACACTCGGTTCATAAGGTCCATGAACACAGCTGGTGCATTAGTTAAACCAAACGGCATGGCCATAAACTCGTAATGACCGTAACGTGTTCTGAAAGCAGTCTTTGGAATATCATCTTCTTTCACCCGCATTTGATGATACCCGGAACGTAAGTCAATCTTTGAATAAACAGACGAGCCTTGTAGTTGATCAAATAAGTCATCGATTCTCGGTAGTGGGTAGCGGTTCTTGATGGTAAGTTTGTTCAACTCTCGGTAGTCGATACACAACCTGAATGTACCATCTTTCTTCTTGACAAACAAAACAGGAGCTCCCCACGGTGATGTGCTTGGTCGAATGAAACCACGCTCTAAAAGTTCTTGTAATTGGCTTTGTAGTTCTTTCATCTCGCTGGGTGCGAGTCTGTAAGGAGCACGAGCTATTGGTGCAGCTCCTGGTACAAGATCTATTTGAAATTCAACGGATCGATGTGGGGGTAATCCCGGTAATTCTTTCAGAAATACATCGGGAAATTCTTTTGCGATGGGAACATCATTGATGCTCTTTTCTTCAGTTTGTACTTTCTCGACGTGTGCTAGAACAGCATAGCAACCTTTTCTTATTAGTTTTTGTGCCTTCAAATTACTAATAAGATGTAGCTTCGTGTTGCCCTTTTCTCCGTACACCATTAAGGGTTTTCCTTTTTCTCGTATAATGCGAATTGCATTTTTGTAACAAACGATCTCTGCTTTCACTTCTTTCAACCAGTCCATACCGATTATCACATCAAAACTCCCTAACTCTACTGGTATCAAATCAATCTTAAATGTTTCGCTAACCATTTTAATTTCTCGATTCCGACATATATTATCTGCTGAAATTAATTTACCATTTGCTAATTCGAGTAAAAATTTACTATCCAAAGGCGTCAATGGACAACTTAATTTAGCACAAAAATCTCTACTCATATAGCTTCTATCCGCACCCGAATCAAATAAAACGTAAGCAGATTTATTGTCAATAAGAAACGTACCCGTAACAAGCTCCGGGTCTTCCTGTGCCTCTGCCGCATTAATATTGAAAACTCTTCCGCGGCCTTGTCCATTCGTGTTCTCCTGGTTCGGGCAATTTCTAATAATGTGGCCCGGTTTTCCACATTTATAACAAACTACATTGGCATAACTTGCTCCGCCATTACTCGTTCCGACACCATTTGTTCCTTTCGTTCTGTTAACCCCTGGTCCGTAGACATCACACTTCGCCGCGCTATGACCATTTCTTTTACACTTGTTGCAAAATTTGGTGCAGAACCCCGAGTGATACTTTTCACACCTTTGGCATAGCTGCTTCTGATTGTTGTTGTTGTTGCGGTTATTATTGTTGTTAAGATGATTGTTGTGGTTGTTGTTGTTGTTGTTGTTGTTGGGCCGTTTGTTGTAGTTGCGATTGATGTTGCGATTGTTAGGATAGTTGTTGCGATTATTGTTATAATTGCTGTTGTTGTTGTATTGGTGATTCTTATCACCGTTTTCCTTCCACTTTCTTTTGACTTGCTTCACATTGGCCTCTTCAGCAGTCTGTTCTTTAATTCTTTCTTCAATCTGGTTCACTAGTTTGTGAGCCATTCTACATGCCTGTTGTATGGAGGCGGGCTCGTGTGAACTTATATCTTCTTGGATTCTTTCCGGTAATCCTTTCACAAACGCGTCGATCTTCTCTTCCTCATCTTCGAATGCTCCCGGACACAATAGGCACAATTCTGTGAATCGTCTTTCGTACGTGGTAATATCAAATCCTTGGGTTCGTAACCCTCTAAGTTCTGTCTTGAGCTTATTGACCTCGGTTCTGGGACGGTACTTCTCGTTCATCAAGTGTTTGAATGCTGACCACGGTAGTGCGTACGCATCGTCTTGTCCCACTTGCTCTAGATAGGTATTCCACCATGTTAACGCAGAACCTGTGAAGGTATGCGTAGCGTACTTCACTTTGTCCTCTTCAGTACACTTACTTATGGCAAACACCGATTCAACCTTCTCGGTCCACCCTTTCAATCCGATCGGTCCTTCGGTTCCATCAAATTCCAAAGGTTTGCAGGCAGTGAATTCTTTGTAGGTGCATCCTACACGATTTCCTGTACTGCTAGATCCAAGGTTATTGTTGGTATGTAGCGCAGCCTGTACTGCGGCTATGTTTGAAGCTAGAAAATTACGGAATTCCTCTTCATTCATATTCACGGTGTGTCGAGTAGTCGGTGCCATTTCCTTCAAAATAGTTAAATGGAACAAGTTAATCATACAGAATATTAAGAGTAGTTAATAGTATTTCGTAGCATAATATGAACTCATTTATAAAAGCTTTTTCTTCATATTAGCGTTTTATAAGTTTAAATTCGGGTAGTACCTACCCGTTAAGTTCATACTTAGTAGCTAATATACAATTCAACTACTACAATTCTATATGAAAAACTGATTATAATAATATTTCGCGTTCAAACTTTTATACAATATTTTACAAACTTACAATACCGCTTATTTTACATAAAGCATGAAATATAGCACACAATAACTTTGATACAAGATAGTTGTGAAGATAATTCTAGCTAGTACACAAGTCGTTCAGCAAAGGCAATAAAGACACGTAATTCATACGTCCAGAAACAAGTCATGCATTCTGGTTTTACTAGGACTACTTCCCATCCTTGGTCTTGTGCAACATAACCGTTATGGCCGTTGATAAGACAGCGTGTTGTAACGTCGTCAAAGGGACGAGGGTTACGTAATGTCCAATAGTCCCGTAACAATCTAAAAACCTCATTTCTTACCCCAATTACCGACTCCGTCACTTGTGGGAACGTTTTGTTTAATAGTTGTAGCCCGATGTTCTTGTTCTCACTTTGGTGAGAAGCGAACATTACTAATCCGTAAGCATAACATGCTTCTTTATGTTGCATGTTAGCCGCTTTTTCTAAATCACGAAGTCCAATATTCGGATATATTGAGTCAAAATAATTTCTTAACCCATTGCGTAAAATAGCATTTGGGTTCCCCGCAATATATGCGTCAAAGTAAACACATCGTAACTTATGGGTTTCCCAATGTGATATCCCCCATCTTTCAAACGAAAGTCTCTTATAAACCAAGACATTCTTGGAACGTTCTTCGAATGTCTTACAAACTGATCTCGCCTTAAATAGTTGTGCCGAGGAATTCTGACCGACTCTAGACAAGATTTCATCAATCATGTCTCCGGGTAGGTCTCTTAAAATATTGGGTTGTCTATCCATTTTGCGTTTTTATACTGTAAAATAGACAAGAGTTAGATTCATAAAAAAAATACTTATTAATACAAGCAATTTTTACATATATCATAAAGCATAAGCACACTACATTACATATATTACACCACATGAATACAACTATCTTATTCCGACTCGCTTGTTTCTTCTTCTTCGGTTTTGGTTCGTTTTGCCAAGTTTCTAGGGATATATGATTTTCCCCTAATACGAGCCGTCGTTATCCACATTGGTTTAGAAAAACTTGGTGGTTTAGAGGTTCCCGGGTCATTGTTACAACTTAAGGACTTCGGGGGTTGACGATACATATAAAGTTCATCGGGGTTGGAATTAGATTTCTCTATTTTTATGCCCTTTCCCTTATTATTTTCTTTTGCCTTTTTAAATTCAGTTGGGGTAATTTCTATAACATCATCGGAATTCTCGTCGGAATCCGATTCATCGGAGAATTGGTAATCCTCCCAATATTTTGCTTCCTTGGCGGAAACACCATTGATCATAATTAACCTTGGTCGGTTGGTTGAGGATTTTCTTTTACTTAACCGTTTTATTATTTCCCCCACCGGTTCTATTTCTTCATCCGGTTCCGATTCTTCTTCCGGTTCCGACTCTTCTTCCGGTTCCTCTTCGGGAACTTGTGAATCAGTCCACGAATCATTCCAATTTACATTTGACTCTTCATTATTATTAGGTGAGTCAATGGGACTTGTTCTAGAGGTAGACATCTATCACATAATATCAAACGCGTTAAGAGATTAATATATCACATAATATTCACATGTTAAAAATATATAGTTTCCAACAAAATTTGTTAAGCAATCATTTTTCAAGTAAACACGGTCGAAGTCCAGACTCACTAATGCATCCTAACAAACTCGATAAGACACACTAATGCAAAATTCTGGTTCTCTAAGACCAACGCTCTGATACCAACTGAAATGTCCCGTTCTTATTGATTAAAAACGTTCCATATTAATTGATTTCGTTGCGAGGTTTTGACCTCTATATGAGACGTTTTTCAAAGACTGCATTCATTTTAAAACAAACCATAACCTTTATTTCATCAATAAAGGTTTAAAAAGCTTTACGTAGATTATCAAATAATGATAATCTAAAATATCCTGTTTACACACGACCATTACATAATGGTTTACAATACAAATATGTTACAACAAAATAAGTTTCTTGAATGCAGTTTTTACACAATATCATACAAGCATGGACTCCAAATCTCGTCCTTATTTAAGTATGCGACAGCGGAAGCTCTTAATAATCACCTGAGAATAAACATGCTTAAAACGTCAACAAAAATGTTGGTGAGTTATAGGTTTAACCTATATATATCAAATCATAATAATAGACCACAAGATTTCATATTTCAATACACATCCCATACATAGAGATAAAAATCATTCATATGGTGAACACCTGGTAACCGACATTAACAAGATGCATATATAAGAATATCCCCATCATTCCGGGACACCCTTCGGATATGATATAAATTTCGAAGTACTAAAGCATCCGGTACTTTGGATGGGGTTTGTTAAGCCCAATAGATCTATCTTTAGGATTCGCGTCAATTAGGGTGTCTGTTCCCTAATTCTTAGATTACCAGACTTAATAACAAGGGGCATATTCGATTTCGATAATTCAACCATAGAATGTAGTTTCACGTACTTGTGTCTATTTTGTAAATCATTTATAAAACCTGCATGTATTCTCATCCCAAAAATATTAGATTTTAAAAGTGGGACTAATACTCACTTTCACAGATTTTTACTTCGTCGGGAAGTAAGACTTGGCCACTGGTTGATTCACGAACCTATAACAATATATACATATATATCAAAGTATGTTCAAAATATATTTACAACACTTTTAATATATTTTGATGTTTTAAGTTTATTAAGTCAGCTGTCCTCGTTAGTAACCTACAACTAGTTGTCCACAGTTAGATGTACAGAAATAAATCGATAAATATTATCTTGAATCAATCCACGACCCAGTGTATACGTATCTCAGTATTGATCACAACTCAAACTAAATATATTTTGGAATCAACCTCAACCCTGTATAGCTAACTCCAACATTCACATATAGAGTGTCTATGGTTGTTCCGAAATATATATAGATGTGTCGACATGATAGGTCGAAACATTATATACGTGTCTATGGTACCTCAAGATTACATAATATACAATACAAGTTGATTAAGTTATGGTTGGAATAGATTTGTTACCAATTTTCACGTAGCTAAAATGAGAAAAATTATCCAATCTTGTTTTACCCATAACTTCTTCATTTTAAATCCGTTTTGAGTGAATCAAATTGCTATAGTTTCATATTGAACTCTATTTTATGAATCTAAACAGAAAAAGTATAGGTTTATAGTCGGAAAAATAAGTTACAAGTCGTTTTTGTAAAGGTAGTCATTTCAGTCGAAAGAACGACGTCTAGATGACCATTTTAGAAAACATACTTCCACTTTGAGTTTAACCATAATTTTTGGATATAGTTTCATGTTCATAATAAAAATAATTTTCTCAGAATAACAACTTTTAAATCAAAGTTTATCATAGTTTTTAATTAACTAACCCAAAACAGCCCGCGGTGTTACTACGACGGCGTAAATCCGGTTTTACGGTGTTTTTCGTGTTTCCAGGTTTTAAATCATTAAGTTAGCATATCATATAGATATAGAGCATGTGTTTAGTTGATTTTAAAAGTCAAGTTAGATGGATTAATTTTTGTTTGCGAACAAGTTTAGAATTAACTAAACTATGTTCTAGTGATTACAAGTTTAAACCTTCGAATAAGATAGCTTTATATGTATGAATTGAATGATGTTATGAACATCATTACTACCTTAAGTTCCTTGGATAAACCTACTGGAAAAGAGAAAAATGGATCTAGCTTCAATGGATCCTTGGATGGCTCGAAGTTCTTGAAGCAGAATCATGACACGAAAACAAGTTCAAGTAAGATCATCACTTGAAATAAGATTGTTATAGTTATAGAAATTGAACCAAAGTTTGAATATGATTATTACCTTGTATTAGAATGATAACCTACTGTAAGAAACAAAGATTTCTTGAGGTTGGATGATCACCTTACAAGATTGGAAGTGAGCTAGCAAACTTGAAAGTATTCTTGATTTTATGAAACTAGAACTTTTGGAATTTATGAAGAACACTTAGAACTTGAAGATAGAACTTGAGAGAGATCAATTAGATGAAGAAAATTGAAGAATGAAAGTGTTTGTAGGTGTTTTTGGTCGTTGGTGTATGGATTAGATATAAAGGATATGTAATTTTGTTTTCATGTAAATAAGTCATGAATGATTACTCATATTTTTGTAATTTTATGAGATATTTCATGCTAGTTGCCAAATGATGGTTCCCACATGTGTTAGGTGACTCACATGGGCTGCTAAGAGCTGATCATTGGAGTGTATATACCAATAGTACATACATCTAAAAGCTGTGTATTGTACGAGTACGAATACGGGTGCATACGAGTAGAATTGTTGATGAAACTGAACGAGGATGTAATTGTAAGCATTTTTGTTAAGTAGAAGTATTTTGATAAGTGTATTGAAGTCTTTCAAAAGTGTATAAATACATATTAAAACACTACATGTATATACATTTTAACTGAGTCGTTAAGTCATCGTTAGTCGTTACATGTAAGTGTTGTTTTTAAACCTTTAGGTTAACGGTCTTGTTAAATGTTGTTAACCCAATGTTTATAATATCAAATGAGATTTTAAATTATTATATTATCATGATATTATCATGTATGAATATCTCTTAATATGATATATATACATTAAATGTCTTTACAACGATAATCGTTACATATATGTCTCGTTTAAAAATCATTAAGTTAGTAGTCTTGTTTTTACATATGTAGTTCATTGTTAATATACTTAATGATATGTTTACTTATCATAGTATCATGTTAACTATATATATATCCATATATATGTCATCATATAGTTTTTACAAGTTTTAACGTTCGTGAATCACCGGTCAACTTGGGTGGTCAATTGTCTATATGAAACCTATTTCAATTAATCAAGTCTTAACAAGTTTGATTGCTTAACATGTTGGAAATATTTAATCATATAAATATCAATCTCAGTTAATATATATAAACATGGAAAAGTTCGGGTCACTACAGAGGCCAACCTTGCACTTGTTCAATGACGTTATATGTATTTTTACTACGAAATACAGTATGGTGAGTTCATTTGCTCCCTTTTACTCTTTATATTTTTGGGTTGAGAATACATGCACAATTTTTATAAATGTTTTACGAAATAGACACAAGTAATCGAAACTACATTATATGGTTGAATTATCGAAATCGAATATGCCCCTTTTTATTAAGTCTGGTAATCTAAGAATTAGGGAACAGACACCCTAATTGACGTGAATCCTAAAGATAGATCTATTGGGCCTAACAAACCCCATCCAAAGTACCGGATGCTTTAGTACTTCGAAATTTATATCATGTCCGAAGGAGGATCCCGGAATGATAGGGGATATTCTTATATGTATCTAGTTAATGTCGGTTACCAGGTGTTCACTATATGAATGATTATTTTTGTCTCTATGCATGAGACGCATATTTATGAGAACTGGAAATGAAATTCTTGTGATGTATTAAATTGATGGAAATAAATGATTATGATAAACTAATGAACTCACCAACCTTTTGGTTGACATTTTAAAGCATGTTTATTCTCAGGTGTTAAAGAAATCTTTCGCTGTGCATTTGCTCATTTTAAAGATATTACTTGGAGTCTTTCATAGCATATTTCGAAGAACGTTGCATTGGAGTCATTGAGTTCATCAAAGATTATTATTAAATCAATTTATAGTTGGATAGTGGATATTATGAAATGGTATGCATGCCTATCAATTTTCGATGTAAAGAAAGATTGTCTTTTAAAAACGAATGAAATGTTTGTAAAATGTATCATATAGAGGTCAAATACCTCGCAATGTAAGCAACTATTGTGAATTGTTTATAATGTATATGAACGGGTCCTTTCAGAATCCACGCTAATTGTTCCTTGCTAATTGTTCCTAGCTAACTGATTACATTTTATTTATCGCAATTTAATTATCGCAATTTACATTCTCGCAATTTTATTTATCGTCATTTAATTTCTGTTATTTATTTTTACTCACTTTAGATATCGGGACACGTATACAAGGTTTTGACATATCATATCGACACATCTGTATATATTATTTGGAATAACAATAGACACTCTATATGCTGTAATGTTCGAGTTCGCTATACAGGGTTAAGGTTGATTCTTCAATAATATATATAGTTTGAGTTTTGATCGAGTCCGAGACATGTACACGGGTCACGATACGTATTAATTAATTCGAATATTATATAGTAAACTATATATGAATTATTATTTGTACACTGCTAACTGTGGACTATCAACATTGGACAATTAAAATGAATTAAAATATTGATTATAACATATGAAACTAAACAATTCTTCAAGTTTGCCACTTGATTTCATCTTAAACCTCATTTGTATCTTGACGATTCCAATTTGCGTTTAAATCTTTCATGATACTTGAAAACACCTCAATAGAGAGGATGAACTAACCGCACTTCATCTACGGATGAAAAGATTGATGCATATAGTTATGCGCCCGAAAACTCTTAGAATCTGAGTAAACGGTTAACACGTATCTGTGCTAGCTCCTGTGGCATTGTTATTACCGAAAATAACATTGCAAAATTTTTTTTTTTTTTTTCAAATTAGCCAATTTTGTCACAGCTCCAGCAAGTCAACTTCGACTTTTCATTCGAAACAACCTTATTTTTACCTTGATATATATGCGTTCTCTTTTATTGTTATCGGAGAACCTTTTATATTGCACCACATCACCAGTAGACGTACCAGTAACCTCGTTGCTCCTAGGCTTAAATCTCTCCGACAAATCACTATATTTATCTATTAAAGTCTTATCATGAACTCATCCGCACCTTGTAACGAGAATTGCCATACCAATTACCAGAAATCAGCATTTAATCATCTAAAAACATAATTCTCTTGAAACCCCTTGGTTTGATAACCAATGATCCAGATCCGTTAACTTTGAAAATACTGACGAAGCAGCATGTAGTAAATGGTCCTAATGGCCAAAAGTGATGATAAAAGAATGGAGTGTTGGGAATACTCGATAGAAAATTTGGTACTGAAAAACGGATTGAGCAAACCATGAAGGAGACCAAGGACAAATACAAGGACCAAACCCTATATTCAAAGAACCCAGATAATTCTGGATCTAACGAAATCTCTAACGAATATCTTGCTCCTTATTTATTCTAAATCCTTGCGAAAGGATTTTCTTCAACAACATTTGAACTTAGAAATTCCAAAATATCATCATAAATATCTCCGATATTTCTGAGGATATTTTCATAAATATTCTTGTCCGAAATTTTCTACCTCTTCGCGCTTTCTGTATTCAATTATATTGGAAACTTCTATAAAATCTAAGTATAAATTATGAATGAATTCTGGAGAAGTGTTGGGAATTGAAGCATGGGTTAGTATAATATAATGACGCCCGGCCAACGTGATTATATTACAGTAAGTCATGTTGAGTTTCCAATGGGACGTGATGATTCACAGATCATAACGTCATCACTTGCCATGATACATAACTCTTTCATTTTACTTAACTTTTGAACATATCAATAAAATGTATTCTTGATGGTTCTATCTTTCATGATGTTGATAAA
Source organism: Rutidosis leptorrhynchoides (assembly GCF_046630445.1). NCBI lineage: Eukaryota > Viridiplantae > Streptophyta > Magnoliopsida > Asterales > Asteraceae > Rutidosis > Rutidosis leptorrhynchoides. The sequence goes on from NC_092334.1 coordinate 545,928,287, forward strand.
TTTAAAAATCAAATCGTGCTATCACGTTCCTTCCTGCTTAGAACATTATAATCATTTGAAACTCTATATCTACGAATTCTGGACCATTATTCGCTTGACTTAAAGTCGGGAAGAGAAAATAAAAGTATGAAACTCCAAAATATAAGAGGGAATATACAGTTCGATAACAACTCATAAATTACAAACCGTGTATATCAATGTTTATCGCAACATAAAGATACGGGAGAATTAAAAACATTATAACCCCAAGGGCGAAGTAGAAGAAAGCAGATTCCTCCGGTGGTAATTGGAAAAGGAGAATGATTGTTGCGATAGTGAGGATAAGAACAAGGATCAGAACTGAATTAAGCATTTTCACAATCTTTTGAATTTAGGAATTAAGTATAGAAGTGGTGAAAACTAATGGAACGGAAAAGGTAAATTTATAGTGGAGATATTAGACGTAGTAATCGGGACAGATCATCGCATTTAATTAAAGAGATCCTAATTTCCTTAAATCTCAAAGAATCAGATCTTATAAATTTCCAAGATTTTCTTTTAAATCCCTTGAATTCTGGAATTCAAATGTGACTCCGTCAAAAGCTAAATCTCTATCTCAATCTTTAGTGATAGCTTCATTTGTACGCTTCACATAATCAAATCGTTTTATCTATGTTAATCAATAATGATAAAACTTTATTATCAACTTATATTTGTCATGAAAACATGTTTTGTGTTAACCATGACCACCTCACTCAAATTTCGGGACGAAATTTCTTTGACGGGTAGGTACTGTGACGACCCGGGAATTTCCGACCAAATTTAAACTTAATTTATTATGATTTCGACATGATAAACAAAGTTTATTTAATTAAATCTTAAAATCTTTGAACTGTTTACATAGATTCATTTTACCTTTGATTGTTCCTACGATTCACGAACAATTACTTGTAAATAAATAAGTACATATCTAAATATGTATATATTGTAGTGACCCGAACTTTTCCATGTTTATATATATTAATTGAGATTGATATTTACATGATTAAATGTTTCCAACATGTTAAGCAATCAAACTTGTTAAGACTTGATTAATTGAAATATGTTTCATATAGACAATTGACCACCCAAGTTGACCGGTGATTCACGAACGTTAAAACTTGTAAAAACTATATGATGACATATATATGGATATATATATATGTAACATGATACTATGATAAGTAAACATATCATTAAGTATATTAACAATGAACTACATATGTAAAAACAAGACTACTAACTTAATGATTTTTAAACGAGACATATATGTAACGATTATCGTTGTAAAGACATTTAATGGATATATATCATATTAAGAGATATTCATACATGATAATATCATGATAATATAATAATTTAAAATCTCATTTGATATTATAAACATTGGGTTAACAACATTTAACAAGATCGTTAACCTAAAGGTTTCAAAACAACACTTACATGTAACGACTAACGATGACTTAACGACTCAGTTAAAATGTATATACATGTAGTGTTTTAATATGTATTTATATAATTTTGAAAGACTTCAATACACTTATCAAAATACTTCTACTTAACAAAAATGCTTAAAATTACATCCTCGTTCAGTTTCATCAACAATTCTACTCGTATGCACCCGTATTCGTACTCGTACAATACATAGCTTTTAGATGTATGTACTATTGGTATATACACTCCAATGATCAGCTTTTAGCAGCCCATGTGAGTCACCTAACACATGTGGGAACCATCATTTGGCAACTAGCATGAAATATCTCATAAAATTACAAAAATATGAGTAATCATTCATGACTTATTTACATGAAAACAAAATTACATATCCTTTATATCTAATCCATACACCAACGACCAAAAACACCTACAAACACTTTCATTCTTCAATTTTATTCATCTAATTGATCTCTCTCAAGTTCTATCTTCAAGTTCTAAGTGTTCTTCATATATTCTACAAGTTCTAGTTACATAAAATCAAAAATACTTTCAAGTTTGCTAGCTCACTTCCAATCTTGTAAGGTGATCATCCAACCTCAAGAAATCTTTGTTTCTTACAGTAGGTTATCATTCTAATACAAGGTAATAATCATATTCAAACTTTGGTTCAATTTCTATAACTATAACAATCTTATTTCAAGTGATGATCTTACTTGAACTTGTTTTCGTGTCATGATTCTGCTTCAAGAACTTCGAGCCATCCAAGGATCCGTTGAAGCTAGATCCATTTTTCTATTTTCCAGTAGGTTTATCCAAGGAACTTAAGGTAGTAATGATGTTCATAACATCATTCGATTCATACATATAAAGCTATCTTATTCGAAGTTTTAAACTTGTAATCACTAGAACAAAGTTTAGTTAATTCTAAACTTGTTCGCAAACAAAAGTTAATCCTTCTAACTTGACTTTTAAAATCAACTAAACACATGTTCTATATCTATATGATATGCTACCTTAATGATTTAAAACCTGGAAACACGAAAAACACCGTTAAACCGGATTTACGCCGTCGTAGTAACACCGCGGGCTGTTTTGGGTTAGTTAATTAAAAACTATGATAAACTTTGATTTAAAAGTTGTTATTTTGAGAAAATGATTTTTATTATGAACATGAAACTATATCCAAAAATTACGGTTAAACTCAAAGTGGAAGTATGTTTTCTAAAATGGTCATCTAGACGTCGTTCTTTCGACTGAAATGACTACCTTTACAAAAACGACTTGTAACTTATTTTTCCGACTATAAACCTATACTTTTTCTTTTTAGATTAATAAAATATAGTTCAATATGAAACCATAGCAATTTGATTCACTCAAAACGGATTTAAAATGAAGAAGTTATGGGTAAAACAAGATTGGATAATTTTTCTCATTTTAGCTACGTGAAAATTGGTAACAAATCTATTCCAACCATAACTTAATCAACTTGTATTGTATATTATGTAATCTTGAGATACCATAGACACGTATACAATGTTTCGACCTATCATGTCGACACATCTATATATATTTCGGAACAACCATAGACACTCTATATGTGAATGTTGGAGTTAGCTATACAGGGTTGAGGTTGATTCCAAAATATTTTTAGTTTGAGTTGTGATCAATACTGAGATACGTATACACTGGGTCGTGGATTGATTCAAGATAATATTTATCGATTTATTTCTGTACATCTAACTGTGGATAACTAGTTGTAGGTTACTAACGAGGACAGCTGACTTAATAAACTTAAAACATCAAAATATATTAAAAGTGTTGTAAACATATTTTGAACATACTTTGATATATATGTATATATTGTTATAGGTTCGTGAATCAACCAGTGGCCAAGTCTTACTTCCCGACGAAGTAAAAATCTGTGAAAGTGAGTTATAGTCCCACTTTTAAAATCTAATATTTTTGGGATGAGAATACATGCAGGTTTTATAAATGATTTACAAAATAGACACAAGTACGTGAAACTACATTCTATGGTTGAATTATCGAAATCGAATATGCCCCTTTTTATTAAGTCTGGTAATCTAAGAATTAGGGAACAGACACCCTAATTGACGCGAATCCTAAAGATAGATCTATTGGGCTTAACAAACCCCATCCAAAGTACCGGATGCTTTAGTACTTTGAAATTTATATCATATCCGAAGGGTGTCCCGGAATGTTGGGGATATTCTTATATATGCATCTTGTTAATGTCGGTTACCAGGTGTTCACCATATGAATGATTTATATCTCTATGTATGGGATGTGTATTGAAATATGAAATCTTGTGGTCTATTATTATGATTTGATATATATAGGTTAAACCTATAACTCACCAACATTTTTGTTGACGTTTTAAGCATGTTTATTCTCAGGTGATTATTAAGAGCTTCCGCTGTCGCATACTTAAATAAGGACGAGATTTGGAGTCCATGCTTGTATGATATTGTGTAAAAACTGCATTCAAGAAACTTATTTTGTTGTAACATATTTGTATTGTAAACCATTATGTAATGGTTGTGTGTAAACAGGATATTTTAGATTATCATTATTTGATAATCTACGTAAAGCTTTTTAAACCTTTATTGATGAAATAAAGGTTATGGTTTGTTTTAAAATGAATGCAGTCTTTGAAAAACGTCTCATATAGAGGTCAAAACCTCGCAACGAAATCAATTAATATGGAACGTTTTTAATCAATAAGAACGGGACATTTCAGTTGGTATCCGAGTGTTGGTCTTAGAGAACCAGAATTTTGCATTAGTGTGTCTTATCGAGTTTGTTAGGATGCATTAGTGAGTCTGGACTTCGACTGTGTTTACTTGAAAAATGATTGCTTAACAAATTTTGTTGGAAACTATATATTTTTAACATGTGAATATTATGTGATATATTAATCTCTTAACGCGTTTGATATTATGTTATAGATGTCTACCTCTAGAACAAGTCCCATTGACTCACCTAATAATAATGAAGAGTCAAATGTAAATTGGAATGATTCGTGGACTGATTCACAAGTTCCCGAAGAGGAACCGGAAGAAGAGTCAGAACCGGAAGAAGAATCGGAACCGGAAGAAGAATCGGAACCGGAAGAAGAATCGGAACCGGATGAAGAAATAGAACCGGTGGGGGAAATAATAAAACGGTTAAGTAAAAGAAAATCCTCAACCAACCGACCAAGGTTAATTATGGTCAATGGTGTTTCCGCCAAGGAAGCAAAATATTGGGAGGATTACCAATTCTCCGATGAATCGGATTCCGACGAGAATTCCGATGATGTTATAGAAATTACCCCAACTGAATTTAAAAAGGCAAAAGAAAATAATAAGGGAAAGGGCATAAAAATAGAGAAATCTAATTCCAACCCTGATGAACTTTATATATATCGTCAACCCCCGAAGTCCTTAAGTTGTAACAATGACCCGGGAACCTCTAAACCACCAGGTTTTTCTAAACCAATGTGGAAAACGACGGCTCGTATTAGGGGAACATCATATATCCCTAGAAACTTGGCAAAACGAACCAAAACCGAAGAAGAAGAAGAAGCAAGCGAGTCGGAATAAGATAGTTGTATTCGTGTGGTGTAATATATGTAATATAGCGTGCTTATGCTTTATGATATATGTAAAAATTACTTGTATTAATAAGTATTTTTTTTATGAATCTAACTCTTGTCTATTTTACAGTATAAAAACACAAAATGGATAGACAACCCAATATTTTAAGAGACCTACCCGGAGACATGATTGATGAAATCTTGTCTAGAGTCGGTCAGAATTCTTCGGCACAACTATTTAAGGCGAGATCAGTTTGTAAGACATTCGAAGAACGTTCCAAGAATGCCTTGGTTTATAAAAGGCTTTCGTTCGAAAGATGGGGGATATCACATTGGGAAATCCATAAGTTACGATGTGTTTACTTTGACACATATATTGCGGGGAACCCAAATGCTATTTTACGCAATGGGTTATGAAATTATTTTGACTCAATATATCCGAATATTGGACTTCGTGATTTAGAAAAAGCGGCTAACATGCAACATAAAGAAGCATGTTATGCTTACAGATTAGTAATGTTCGCTTCTCACCAAAGTGAGAACAAGAACATTGGGCTACAACTATTAAACAAAACGTTCCCACAAGTGACGGAGTCGGTAATTGGGGTAAGAAATAAGGTTTTTAGATTGTTACGGGACTGTTGGACATTACGTAACCCTCATCCCTTTGACGACGTTACAACACGCTGTCTTATCAACGGCCATAACGGTTATGTTCCACAAGACCAATATGGGAAGTAATCATAGTAAAACCAGAATGCATGACTTGTTTCTGGACGTATGAATTACGTGTCTTTATTGCCTTTGCTGAACGACTTGTGTACTAGCTAGAATTATCTTCACAACCATCTTGTATCAAATTTATTGTGTGCTATATTTCATGCTATATGTAAAATAAGCGGTATTGTAAGTTTGTAAAATATTGTGTAAAAGTTTAAACGCGAAATATTATTATAATCAGTTTTTCATATAGAATTGTAGTAGTTGAATTGTATATTAGCTACTAAGTATGAACTTAACGGGTAGGTACTACCCGAATTTAAACTTATAAAACGCTAATATGAAGAAAAAGCTTTTATAAATGAGTTCATATTATGCTACGAAATACTATTAACTACTCTTAATATTCTGTATGATTAACTTGTTCCATTTGACTATTTTGAAGGAAATGGCACCGACTACTCGACACACCGTGAATATGAATGAAGAGGAATTACGTACTTTACTAGCTTCAAACATAGCCGCGGTACAGACTGCGCTACATACCAACAATAACCTTGGATCTAGCAGTACAGGAAATCGTGTAGGATGCACCTACAAAGAATTCACTGCCTGCAAACCTTTGGAATTTGATGGAACCGAAGGACCGATCGGATTGAAACGGTGGACCGAGAAGGTCGAATCGGTGTTTGCCATAAGTAAGTGTACTGAAGAGGACAAAGTAAAGTACGCTACGCATACCTTCACAGGTTCTGCATTAACATGGTGGAATACCTATCTAGAGCAAGTGGGACAAGACGATGCGTACGCACTACCGTGGTCAGCATTCAAGCACTTGATGAACGAGAAGTACCGTCCCAGAACCGAGGTTAATAAGCTCAAGACCGAACTTAGAGGGTTATGAACCCAAGGATTTGATATTACCACGTACGAAAGACGATTCACAGAATTGTGCCTATTGTGTCCGGGAGCATTCGAAGATGAGGTAGAGAAGATCGACGCGTTTGTAAAAGGATTACCGGAAAGAATCCAAGAAGATATAAGTTCACACGAGCCCGCCTCCATACAACAGGCATGTAGAATGGCTCACAAACTAGTGAACCAGATTGAAGAAAGGATTAAAGAACAGACTGCTGAAGAGGCCAATGTGAAGCAAGTCAAAAGAAAGTGGGTGGAAAACGGTGATAAGAATCACCAATACAACAACAACAGCAATTACAACAATAATCGCAACAATTATCCCAACAATCGCAACATCAATCGCAACTACAACAAACGGCCCAACAACAACAACAACAACAACAACAACAGCAACTACAACAATCATCCCAATAACAATAATAACCGCAACAACAACAACAACAACAATCAGAAGCAGCTATGCCAAAGGTGTGAAAAGTATCACTCGGGGTTCTGCACCAAATTTTGCAACAAGTGTAAAAGAAATGGTCATAGCGCGGCGAAGTGTGAGGTCTACGGACCAGGGGTTAATAGAACGAAAGGAACAAATGGTGTCGGAACGAGTAATGGCGGAGCAAGTAGTGTCGGAGCAAGTTATGCCAATGTAGTTTGCTATAAATGTGGAAAACCGGGCCACATTATTAGAAATTGCCCGAACCAGGAGAACACGAATGGACAAGGCCGCGGAAGAGTTTTCAATATTAATGCGGCAGAGGCACAGGAAGACCCGGAGCTTGTTACGGGTACGTTTCTTATTGACAATAAACCTGCTTACATTTTATTTGATTCGGGTGCTGATAGAAGCTATATGAGTAGAGATTTTTGTGCTAAATTAAGTTGTCCATTGACGCCTTTGGATAGTAAATTTTTAATCGAATTAGCAAATGGTAAATTAATTTCAGCAGATAATATATGTCGGAATCGAGAAATTAAACTGGTTAGCGAAACATTTAAGATTGATTTGATACCAGTAGAGTTAGGGAGTTTTGATGTGATAATCGGTATGGACTGGTTGAAAGAAGTGAAAGAAGAGATCGTTTGTTACAAAAATGCAATTCGCATTATACGAGAAAAAGGAAAACCCTTAATGGTGTACGGAGAAAAGGGCAACACGATGCTACATCTTATTAGTAATTTGAAGGCACAAAAACTAATAAGAAAAGGTTGCTATGCTGTTCTAGCACACGTCGAGAAAGTACAAACTGAAGAAAAGAGCATCAATGATGTTCCCATTGCAAAAGAATTTCCCGATGTATTTCCGAAAGAATTACCGGGATTACCCCCACATCGATCCGTTGAATTTCAAATAGATCTTGTACCAGGAGCTGCACCAATAGCTCGTGCTCCTTACAGACTCGCACCCAGCGAGATGAAAGAATTGCAAAGCCAATTACAAGAACTTTTAGAGCGTGGTTTCATTCGACTAAGTACATCACCGTGGGGAGCTCCTGTTTTGTTTGTCAAGAAGAAAGATGGTACATTCAGGTTGTGTATCGACTACCGAGAGTTGAACAAACTTACCATCAAGAACCGCTACCCACTACCGAGAATCGACGACTTATTTGATCAACTACAAGGCTCGTCTGTTTATTCAAAGATTGACTTACGTTCCGGGTATCATCAAATGCGGGTGAAAGAAGATGATATTCCAAAGACTGCTTTTAGAACACGTTACGGTCATTACGAGTTTATGGTCATGCCATTTGGTTTAACTAATGCACCAGCTGTGTTCATGGACCTTATGAACCGAGTGTGTGGACCATACCTTGACAAGTTTGTCATTGTTTTCATTGATGACATACTTATTTACTCAAAGAATGACCAAGAACACGGTGAACATTTGAGAAAGGTGTTAGAAGTATTGAGGAAGGAAGAATTGTACGCTAAGTTTTCAAAGTGTGCATTTTGGTTGAAAGAAGTTCAATTCCTCGGTCACATAGTGAACAAAGAAGGTATTAAGGTGGATCCGGCAAAGATAGAAACTGTTGAAAAGTGGGAAACCCCAAAAACTCCGAAACACATACGCCAGTTTTTAGGACTAGCTGGTTACTACAGAAGGTTCATCCAAGACTTTTCCAGAATAGCAAAACCCTTGACTGCATTAACGCATAAAGGGAAGAAATTTGAATGGAATGATGAACAAGAGAAAGCGTTTCAGTTATTGAAGAAAAAGCTAACTACGGCACCTATATTGTCATTGCCTGAAGGGAATGATGATTTTGTGATTTATTGTGACGCATCAAAGCAAGGTCTCGGTTGTGTATTAATGCAACGAACGAAGGTGATTGCTTATGCGTCTAGACAATTGAAGATTCACGAACAAAATTATACGACGCATGATTTGGAATTAGGCGCGGTTGTTTTTGCATTAAAGACTTGGAGGCACTACTTATATGGGGTCAAAAGTATTATATATACCGACCACAAAAGTCTTCAACACATATTTAATCAGAAAGAACTGAATATGAGGCAGCGTAGGTGGATTGAATTGTTGAATGATTATGACTTTGAGATTCGTTACCACCTGGGGAAGGCAAATGTGGTAGCCGATGCCTTGAGCAGGAAGGACAGAGAAACCATTCGAGTAATCTATGAATATAATGATTCATAATAACCTTACTACTCAAATAAAGGAGGCGCAACAAGGAGTTTTAAAAGAGGGAAATTTAAAGGATGAAATACCCAAAGGATCGGAGAAGCATCTTAATATTCGAGAAGACGGAACCCGGTATAGGGCTGAAAGGATTTGGGTACCAAAATTTGGAGATATGAGAGAAATGGTACTTAGAGAAGCTCATAAAACCAGATACTCAATACATCCTGGAACGAGGAAGATGTACAAGGATCTCAAGAAACATTTTTGGTGGCCGGGTATGAAAGTCGATGTTGCTAAATACGTAGGAGAATGTTTGACATGTTCTAAGGTCAAAGCTGAGCATCAGAAACCATCAGGTCTACTTCAACAACCCGAAATCCCAGAATGGAAATGGGAAAACATTACCATGGATTTCATCACTAAATTGCCAAGGACTGCAAGTGGTTTTGATACTATTTGGGTAATAGTTGATTGTCTCACCAAATCAGCACACTTCCTGCCAATAAGAGAAGATGACAAGATGGAGAAGTTAGCACGACTGTATTTGAAGGAAGTCGTCTCCAGACATGGAATACCAATCTCTATTATCTCTGATAGGGATGGCAGATTTATTTCAAGATTCTGGCAGACATTACAGCAAGCATTAGGAACTCGTCTAGACATGAGTACTGCCTATCATCCACAAACTGATGGGCAGAGCGAAAGGACGATATAAACGCTTGAAGACATGCTACGAGCATGTGTTATTGATTTCAGAAACAGTTGGGATCGACATCTACCGTTAGCAGAATTTTCCTACAACAACAGCTACCATTCAAGCATTGAGATGGCGCCGTTTGAAGCACTTTATGGTAGAAAGTGCAGGTCTCCGATTTGTTGGAGTGAAGTGGGGGATAGACAGATTACGGGTCCGAAGATTATACAAGAAACTACCGAGAAGATCATCCAAATTCAACAACGATTGAAAACCGCCCAAAGTCGACAAAAGAGCTACGCTGACATTAAAAGAAAAGATATAGAATTTGAAATTGGAGAGATGGTCATGCTTAAAGTTGCACCTTGGAAAGGTGTTGTTCGATTTGGTAAACGAGGGAAATTAAATCCAAGGTATATTGGACCATTCAAGATTATTGATCGTGTCGGACCAGTAGCTTATCGACTTGAGTTACCTCAACAATTCGCGGCTGTACATAACACTCTCCACGTCTCGAATTTGAAGAAATGTTTTGCTAAAGAAGATCTCACTATTCCGTTAGATGAAATCCAAATCAACGAAAAACTTTAATTCATCGAAGAACCCGTCGAAATAATGGATCGTGAGGTTAAAAGACTTAAGCAAAACAAGATACCAATTGTTAAGGTTCGATGGAATGCTCGTAGAGGACCCGAGTTCACCTGGGAGCGTGAAGATCAGATAAAGAAGAAATACCCGCATCTATTTCCAGAAGATTCGTCAACACTTTCAACAGCTTAAAATTTCGGGACGAAATTTATTTAACGGGTAGGTACCGTAGTGACCCGAACTTTTCCATGTTTATATATATTAATTGAGATTGATATTTACATGATTAAATGTTTCCAACATGTTAAGCAATCAAACTTGTTAAGACTTGATTAATTGAAATATGTTTCATATAGACAATTGACCACCCAAGTTGACCGGTGATTCACGAACGTTAAAACTTGTAAAAACTATATGATGACATATATATGGATATATATATATATATATATATATATATATATATATATATATATATATATATATGTAACATGATACTATGATAAGTAAACATATCATTAAGTATATTAACAATGAACTACATATGTAAAAACAAGACTACTAACTTAATGATTTTTAAACGAGAGATATATGTAACGATTATTGTTGTAAAGACATTTAATGGATATATATCATATTAAGAGATATTCATACATGATAATATCATGATAATATAATAATTTAAAATCTCATTTGATATTATAAACATTGGGTTAACAACATTTAACAAGATCGTTAACCTAAAGGTTTCAAAACAACACTTACATGTAACGACTAACGATGACTTAACGACTCAGTTAAAATGTATATACATGTAGTGTTTTAATATGTATTTATACACTTTTGAAAGACTTCAATACACTTATCAAAATACTTCTACTTAACAAAAATGCTTACAATTACATCCTCGTTCAGTTTCATCAACAATTCTACTCGTATACACCCGTATTCATACTCGTACAATACACAGCTTTTAGATGTATGTACTATTGGTGTATACACTCCAATGATCAGCTCTTAGCAGCCCATGTGAGTCACCTAACACATGTGGGAACCATCATTTGGCAACTAGCATGAAATATCTCATAAAATTACAAAAATATGAGTAATCATTCATGACTTATTTACATGAAAACAAAATTACATATCCTTTATATCTAATCCATACACCAACGACCAAAAACACCTACAAACACTTTCATTCTTCAATTTTATTCATCTAATTGATCTCTCTCAAGTTCTATCTTCAAGTTCTAAGTGTTCTTCATATATTCTACAAGTTCTAGTTACATAAAATCAAAAATACTTTCAAGTTTGCTAGCTCACTTCCAATCTTGTAAGGTGATCATCCAACCTCAAGAAATCTTTGTTTCTTACAGTAGGTTATCATTCCAATACAAGGTAATAATCATATTCAAACTTTGGTTCAATTTCTATAACTATAACAATCTTATTTCAAGTGATGATCTTACTTGAACTTGTTTTCGTGTCATGATTCTGCTTCAAGAACTTCGAGCCATCCAAGGATCCGTTGAAGCTAGATCCATTTTTCTCTTTTCCAGTAGGTTTATCCAAGGAACTTAAGGTAGTAATGATGTTCATAACATCATTCGATTCATACATATAAAGCTATCTTATTCGAAGTTTTAAACTTGTAATCACTAGAACAAAGTTTAGTTAATTCTAAACTTGTTCGCAAACAAAAGTTAATCCTTCTAACTTAACTTTTAAAATCAACTAAACACATGTTCTCTATCTATATGATATTCTAACTTAATGATTTAAAACCTGGAAACACGAAAAACACCGTAAAACCGGATTTACGCCGTCGTAGTAACACCGCGGGCTGTTTTGGGTTAGTTAATTAAAAACTATGATAAACTTTGATTTAAAAGTTGTTATTTTGAGAAAATGATTTTTATTATGAACATGAAACTATATCCAAAAATTACGGTTAAACTCAAAGTGGAAGTATGTTTTCTAAAATGGTCATCTAGACGTCGTTCTTTCGACTGAAATGACTACCTTTATAAAAACGACTTGTAACTTATTTTTCCGACTATAAACCTATACTTTTTCTTTTTAGATTCATAAAATAGAGTTCAATATGAAACCATAGAAATTTGATTCACTCAAAACGGATTTAAAATGAAGAAGTTATGGGTAAAACAAGATTGGATAATTTTTCTCATTTTAGCTACGTGAAAATTGGTAACAAATCTATTCCAACCATAACTTAATCAACTTGTATTGTATATTATGTAATCTTGAGATACCATAGACACGTATACAATGTTTCGACCTATCATGTCGACACATCTATATATATTTCGGAACAACCATAGACACTCTATATGTGAATGTTGGAGTTAGCTATACAGGGTTGAGGTTGATTCCAAAATATTTATAGTTTGAGTTGTGATCAATACTGAGATACGTATACACTGGGTTGTGGATTGATTCAAGATAATATTTATCGATTTATTTCTGTACATCTAACTGTGGACAACTAGTTGTAGGTTACTAACGAGGACATCTGACTTAATAAACTTAAAACATCAAAATATATTAAAAGTGTTGTAAACATATTTTGAACATACTTTGATATATATGTATATATTGTTATAGGTTCGTGAATCAACCAGTGGCCAAGTCTTACTTCCCGATGAAGTAAAAATCTGTGAAAGTGAGTTATAGTCCCACTTTTAAAATCTAATATTTTTGGGATGAGAATACATGCAGGTTTTATAAATGATTTACAAAATAGACACAAGTACATGAAACTACATTCTATGGTTGAATTATCGAAATCGAATATGCCCCTTTTTATTAAGTCTGGTAATCTAAGAATTAGGGAACAGACACCCTAATTGACACGAATCCTAAAGATAGATCTATTGGGCTTAACAAACCCCATCCAAAGTACCGGATGCTTTAGTACTTCGAAATTTATATCATATCCGAAGGGTGTCCCGGAATGATGGGGATATTCTTATATATGCATCTTGTTAATGTCGGTTACCAGGTGTTCACCATATGAATGATTTTTATCTCTATGTATGGGATGTGTATTGAAATATGAAATCTTGTGGTCTATTATTATGATTTGATATATATAGGTTAAACCTATAACTCACCAACATTTTTGTTGACGTTTTAAGCATGTTTATTCTCAGGTGATTATTAAGAGCTCCCGCTGTCGCATACTTAAATAAGGACGAGATTTGGAGTCCATGCTTGTATGATATTGTGTAAAAACTGCATTCAAGAAACTTATTTTGTTGTAACATATTTGTATTGTAAACCATTATGTAATGGTTGTGTGTAAACAGGATATTTTAGATTATCATTATTTGATAATCTACGTAAAGCTTTTCAAACCTTTATTGATGAAATAAAGGTTATGGTTTGTTTTAAAATGAATGCAGTCTTTGAAAAACGTCTCATATAGAGGTCAAAACCTCGCAACGAAATCAATTAATATGGAACGTTTTTAATCAATAAGAACGGGACATTTCATATATAAAAATGATAACTTGAAATATAATTTAAAATTACTAAATTTTTATAATTATTGTTATTAAACAACTATTTATCACTATCATTAATATTATTATTATTAATAACATTATTAACATTATTATTAATAAATATCATTATACTTGATATTAAAATTTTTATTATTATTATTAGTATTATTAATAATATTAAAAGTATTATTATTATTATTATTAATATATTTATACATACTGATTATTAATAATAAACAAACATATCGATAATTATAAATTATTAGCAATCTTTATCTAACTTTATAGGATTTTGTCTCTAATCTAATTACATGTCGTGAATCATTCACAATAAAAACAAATTCAGTTAATGATTACAATCTTACAAATTGAAATTATGTACATACACTATACCTAATTGATTCCTTACTATGCTTTTCGTTTCCTTTCTATCCATTCATAGGATGTGGTAAAGAAATATATATATATAGTACACACATACATAACCAAAACACTAGATAACTTCCTTCTTCTGTTTGTGACACCAGACGATAATTCCATTACCACCAGAGCACCTCATCCACCACTTCCACCACCATAACCTCCACCTTGAAATTCCATGTAATCCATTTAAAAACCGTAAACCATCACCACACTCTCGCGTTTATGTTTCTTTGAAAACAACCATACATCACCACCCTCGTGATTTTCTATTTCTAACATTATCACCACCTGCAACAGCAGGTTCCCTGCTGTTTGAACGTCACCCAAAACATGTTCAGGGACTCTCCACAATCCTAATGTGTTTCTATTACTATTTCTAATCGATTTCCATATGTAAACCACCACTTGTCACTCCTACTTCAAAAACGTGTTCTCTGTTTCAAACATCACATAAACCATCACCAAGACATCACCAAAACTAAACCATTTGATTTGGTCAAGACTCAAACTACTGCTCAGGAACCACCTTTCATTTACAACTAGCATCAAACCCTTCTACTGCTACCAAAAAATGGTGCTGCTTCTGCTTGTACCTGTTTATATTTCGATGGTAACCCACGACCCGAACACCTCTTATGTACAGCTATTCCTCTTCTACTTCTGCTCATTGCTCGATCAGCCCCAGCCAAAACACCACCGAACCAATGATTAACTAACTGTTTCTGTTTTCTGATTTACTATTTGAAATAAACGATTTAACAAAACCTGCAAATACTTCCTGTTTTCTCTTCAGTTTACAATCAAATACCATACAATTTAACTTGTTGCTCCGATTTAACCTGTTGCTTCAATTTCTAATTTTGAATCTGTTCATATCCAAACCAACCCCAAACCTAATTAAAATAAAAATAAGTATCTGTTTGGTCATCTTGTTGCTAATATCGAACAGTCCATGAGAACTCCACAAATAAAACCTACTGTAAGTTCCTGCTACTATTCCCTGTTAATATTCGAACAATTATCAAACCAAATTTAATTCCTAATATGTAATTTCATTTACACAACTCAATCGGACAAGTAGGAACCGTAGTATACGAATTAATTATAGATAAATTGAGTTACGTACATAGATCCTTGATTTGGACATCTCGATTGAAACAGAAAATCAAATACTGCGATGGTTGCTGAAGTGTAAGACCCCAATATTTATGGCACATAGAGTTTTAAATGATGTACGTATAGTGGATGAAGCTTAGAGTAAAAGTTAAAAGGTCAGAATCTGCATAGACATGGGTGCGCACCGCGCACCATAAGGTGTGCGCGCCGCGCACATGCCCAGCGACAGAATTCTGCCTTTTTCTATTTTAAGTTTAATGAAGGGATTTTTGGTCTTTTCACTTGAGACCGGATCTCAGGCCTTATCAGCTGGTTTGGATCCACTTTTAGATCATTTTCACATCCATTCATCACTCTCAAGTATCTTAGAGAGAGAGGGAGAATTCTAGTGAGAGGATTGGGGTTTTGGAGAGGAAGGAGCTTGAATTGATCAAAGTCTCGTGTTTTAAAGTTGTTCACCTCGTTCATAGCTTCTTTTTGGTTATTGTGGTAAGTTCTAACTCCGAATTTCATTGTCTGATCTTGATATTCAAGTTAGGGTTTGAACTTAAATTGTTGATAAACCCATTTAAACTCATGAAGTGAGTTTAGTGTTGCTTGTAATCGGGTTTATTGTAATTATTGGTGGATTTTAGGTTGGTGAACAAATTGGTTATGATTAGGACTTGTAATTGAGTTTAATCACTAGGTTTAGTGATTATGGAAGTATTGGAACCCTTTTTGTGTGTTTGAAAGACTAATTTTGGAATTGAGTCAAAATTAGGGTTTTTGGGTGATTTGGAGATTGATAAGTGTTTAACACTTATGATTGGGTTAAATTGGCATATTAGGACCATTGTCACTAGTGTTAGTGATTATTGGTTAGTTTGGGCGCGGATTGTGCTTGTAAGTGCAATTGGTTGAATTTGCACTAAGTGTCGAATTGAGTTGGTTGTAAATCCACTCTAAGTGTGTTGTTGTAATTGTGATAATGGAATAGGTACTTTCCATTGACGAGTTGCGGATTACTTGGAAGCATTCATCAAGACGACAAGGTGAGTGTTAATATCCTATGTGCATATGTATGTGTAGGATGGGTGCGGGTCGGGTGAAGTGGTTCTCGGTTATAGAGCTCACTTCACATATAGGTGGATTTGATGGACTTGTGTATAGGTCCAATTGGCACGGTTGTGCGTTTTAGTTGATTACCTTTGGCGAGTACACGTTTGTGTGTACGTTATCACACGTGGTTGTGATTTGGATGTTATAACCCCAATAGCGAAGGGTTGATATTGTTGTGATGTGGATAACCCCGAAGTGGTGGATTTTATAATCCCGTGACCGTGGGTTTGATGTTGAGAAGTGAATCTCGGGTAGTGCGGATTCATGATGACTCAGGTTGTTCGGTCATCTTGTTGATGAGGTAGTAAATCTCGGGTTGTGTGAATTCACTAAGGCTCGGGTAGTTCGGCCAACCTTGGTTGTTGAATTGGTGAAGGAGTGAATATCGGGTTGTGCGAATTCACTAAGGCTCGGGTTGTTCGGCCAATCTTCATTGTGGTATTTGGTTCTCGGTATTGGGTTAAAGGGTTAACCTTGGACTTTTATATATTAATGTAATGTTGTGTTGTAGCTAACCCTCTGGGTGTAGCTTATTGACGTTGTTTACATCGTCGTTGGTGAACTTATACTTTGTTGATATCTTTAGCTTGTTGCTTAGAGATCGTACGGTATGCTTAGGGTAGTTGCCTTATACATGGATGCTTCGTTATGCGGTATTTGATAATTGTGTGGCGTGTCCATTTTATACATATATATGTATGTAGTATATTATCATTCACTAAGAGTTAGCTTACCCTCTCGTTGTTGATATTTTTATAGGTTCGCATGCTTGGCAGCTCGAGTAAGCTTGGGGATTAGAGATCTTGGCTAGGTTCCTTAAAAGATCTTGCTTTTGTATTCGATTAAGATTTGGGTAGCGTAGTCCCAAATCGCCATGCTCGGTCTTTATTTTGTGTTAAAAACAATGTGGTTGAAAATTAGTATTTTGTACGAAAGTCGTAAAACGGCCGATGTGGGCCCGGTCTCGTAAAATTCATTTTATTATTGGAATGTGTTAGTTTTAACTAATATAAAATGTTGTGAAAAGCGTTTGGTTTAAAGGTGTCGGGAAGCAAGAGATCTTTTTATGAAAATTGGAAAAAGTGGACAGCGGGCTGCCAGGCCCTGTGCGCGCCGCGCACAGGTGTGGGTGCGCGCCGCGCACCCTATCTGGACAGCTCTGTTTAATTTTTTTTTATTTCCGCGTTTCTGGTTGGTTAACGGGTTGGGTTGTTACAAGTGGTATCAGAGCATGGTCTAAGGGATTTAGGTGACTTGAGATAGGTGCCTAGACTTAGACTTTTGTGTGTGCTTATTTGTTGCGGGACTAGTAGGTGTACGGGTCGGAATGGGAAATGTGGTTAGTGCCTTAATTGGTAGGTGGACTAACATTTATATTAATATGTGGATATTATTAATATACGATTGCGTTATGTTTGTATTTATGTTGCGTTGCGAATATCATCGAGCAAGATAGTCGTTGTACTAACAAGTTGATATGGCGTGTGTGCGTAATAAGGACTTGCAAACCTTATTATGGGTGCAAATCGTGTCAAACAAGTGATGTACGACGGGTGTTGAGCAAGATGGGGCGGTGTTGTGCGTATGGTTTTATACGTTCATGGACTAATCGTTTTGCATTCTTTAGAATGGCGACGCGAAACGAGATCGAGACGAATGACGATGAGTTTAATACTAGAGTTGCGGCCGCCGTTGCTGAGCAAATGAGTGCGTTGGAAGAAAGAATTGATAGGAGGTATTCCGAATTTCGGGGTAGTAGTGAAATGGAGCGGTGTCTTAAGAGTTTCATGAGGACTAAACCTCCGATGTACGATGGAAAACCGGATCCCTTGGTAAGCACCACTTGGATCTCGGATGTCGAAGGGTGTTTTCGCACGATTGAATTTCCTCCCGAGAAGAGGACAAGACTCGCTACTAGCTTGTTGCGGGGTAGGGCAAAGGATTGGTTAGATGGTAAGATTGATCTTGTCGGTGGTGAACCGTTTATGGCGTTATCGTGGGACGAGTTTAAGAAGGAATTCTTCGAGGAGTTCTGGACTTCAGCCGATTTGTCGGAAATGCATAATGAGTTGCGAAATTTGCAACAAGGATCGATGGACTTGAATACTCTAAAGACGACCTTTATGTCGAAGGCTCGTTTTTGCCCGGAGTATTTTGGAAATGATCGGATGTTGATGCAAGATTTCTATCGGACTTTGAATGATGAGTTGCAGGGCAAAATTAGCATTGGCCAAGTGAACTCATTTGCAGAGTTATTCAACATGGCTAGGGGTTTCGAGTCGTATTCGCGATCGAAGATTGGTGAACCTTCAAGTAAGAGAAGGGTTGATTCATATGGTGCTCCAAGTAAGAAAACTAAGGGCACGAGTGCGAGTATGGGTAATGTGGAGAAAGGTTCGGCGAGTTCTCGTACGCCTAGATGTTTCAATTATGGTGTTAGGGGCCACAAGTTATGGGAATGCACAATGCCAAGAAGTGATGACGGGATGTGCTACTATTGTCATAAGGAGGGACATCGCAAGCCGGATTGTCCTGAGTTGGCAGTGGCGAATGTCGCAAGGAGACGTTGAGGTACGTTTCATTTTAATAAATATGCCCTTTGAATATTTATTTATGTGTCGATGCGTTCGGGTTTGTGGGTTGCATAGTGTTTTGCATGTTATTGTTAAGGGTGACGTTCCTAATGGAAGTACCCTATGGTGACATTTTGATTAATGGGCAAAGGGCGTAAGACTTGGTGTAACCAAGCATTCCTTAGTATTGAGAAATGTTCTACCAAGCCTTGGGAATGGGCTTTGGTGTTCGGATGTTAGAGCGTGTTTGCTCTCGTGTTGAAATTGATGAACCGTGAGGTTCGTCGGGTGGTTGGAACCTTTGAGATCGAGTGTTTTGGATCTCGATGTACGTTGGTAATGGAGTCTACATGACGCGACATTAGGTGCCTCTTCTATACCTACTAGCGTGGTGTTCGACTCCGAATGTGTTGCGGTTACATTGTACTTAGGGTACCGAAGTGAAACCCTTAGGTACATGAGTGATCGGGTGAAATTTGACAAACTAAAGCAATTGGATGATTGCGAGGGTATAGTTTGTGTAATCGTGGTACACTTTTCGTTCGAAGTGTTTTAAGGATGGATTGAAATCCATCGTGTGCTCAAGATTGGAGCAGGATATGGTGATGGGTCGCGTGAGCCCAATTGTTGGTAAAGTCTACTTTTGGTAGCATTGTACAGTTGTACGAGTTGTGATATTGGAACGTAGTTTTAAGTGGGGGAGTTACACTCCCGCACGAGGAAGTTTTAGTATGAGATTTCGGATGATGTTTTTGATAGATCCGGAAATTTGTGTCGGGACCTAGTTTTGGTCGATTTGTGGTAGATTACAGTTTCGGATAAATTGTACTTATGGTTTGGATTGGAATTATCCCCGAGGTGGTAATGTGGTAAATCTCGTTGAGAGATAATGGACGTGTTTGGTGAGCAAGGTGAAATCCTTCGGTTAAGGGATGTGTGTGTCGGATTCTCTTCTAGAGAATTATTGTTTTTATGCCTATGTTTTATATAGGTGGTTATTGCTCGATTGTGGGGATGGTTAGTGGTATCCGTTAGGATTCACTATGGCGTGGCAGAGCGCGATGTTACGCTACTCGTTGTTCGAGGCCAAAAGGGCATTGATTGATGAAGCATGACCTTCGGTGTCCGCTGACTTCATCATGGTAATGTTGTATCGGTGAAGCATGACTTTCGGGGTCCGCTGACTTCATCCGGTATTGAGATTGGTGGAGCATGACCTACGGGGTCCGCTGACTTCATCATGGGATTAGTGTTATATATCGGTATGGTATAACGTTAACGGAATGGGAGTACCATTCATGTGTTGTGTTGTGGGACGTGAATATTGGGTTGTTCGTATTCACAATATTTTGAGTAGTACGATTGTCCCTGTTGGTTGGACTCATAGTTTGAGGTAGTGAATGTCGGGTAGTTCGGATTCACTAAGGCTCGGGTTGTACGGCCATCCTCGGTTATACTATGTGATGGTAGTGAGTATCGGTTTGCGCGTACTCACAATGACTCGGGTTGTGCGGTCATTTTGTTGTGGGAAATATGGATTGGGTTGGTTAATTTCGGGTTGTGCGAATTCACTAAGGTTCAGGTTGTTTCGACCATCCTCCATATGTGTTTAGGCTCGGGTTGTTTCGGCCATGTTGTGTTGTGAACTATTGGTTGTTTATACACCAATGGTGGGGTCGCGAGGACCATGTCGTGTGATTAGTGATGCGATAGCCGTGTTTCGCTCACATGTTGTTACGAGTGTGACAATAGTCGATTTTGTACACCTTGGGATTTGCGTTGCCATAGTCGTTTGGGGTGCTATCGGTTTTAGTCATTATTATGATGTTACGGTAGTTGCATATTGGTCGTATTGCGCACTACAAGGGATGTTTCGTGATTGGTGTTATCCTTCAGGTTTCGTTTGGTTCGGTCTTCATCGTTTCGGGTTGTTGACCTAAGGTTGAGACTTGGTTGCTTTTAGCCTTGTACTCGGTAAGGGTACGCTAAGGGATTGATATCTCGGTAAGAGACTGGATGAGTTTTTCCGATATGAGGGAATGAGCAAGTGTTAGTGCTCGGAGTTGCGGATTTGATAAATCGCGGGTGACGATTTAGTTGATTAAAGGCGATTCATTGGGAAGAATTGCTTAGGAAAGTCGGTTTGGAACGTATGTTTGAGGACCGTGGAATGTGGTCTGTTTGGTTAAGTGGTGAGGATCACGAGGACGTGATCGATTCTTAGTGGGGGAGAGTTGTAAGACCCCAATATTTATGGCACACAGAGTTTTAAATGATGTACGTATAGTGGATGAAGCTTAGAGTAAAAGTTAAAAGGTCAGAATCTGCCCAGACATGGGTGCACGCCGTGCACCATAAGGTGTGCGCGCCGCGCACATGCCCAGCGACAGAATTCTGCCTTTTTCTATTTTAAGTTTAATGAAGGGCTTTTTGGTCTTTTCACTTGAGACCGGATCTCAGGCCTTATCAGCTGGTTTGGATCCACTTTTGGATCATTTTCACATCCATTCATCACTCTCAAGTATCTTAGAGAGAAAGGGAGAATTCTAGTGAGAGGATTGGGGTTTTGGAGAGGAAGGAGCTTGAATTGATCAAAGTCTCGGGTTTTAAAGTTGTTCACCTCGTTCCTAGCTTTGTTTTGGTTATTGTGGTAAGTTCTAACTCCGAATTTCATTGTTTGATCTTGATATTCAAGTTAGGGTTTTAACTTAAATTGTTGATAAACCCATTTAAACTCATGAAGTGAGTTTAGTGTTGCTTGTAATTGGGTTTATTGTAATTATTGGTGGATTTTGGGTTGGTGAACAAATTGGTTATGATTAGGACTTGTAATTGGGTTTAATCACTAGGTTTAGTGATTATGGAAGTATTGGAACCCTTTTTGTGTGTTTGAAAGACTAATTTTAGAATTGAGTCAAAATTAGGGTTTTTGGGTGATTTGGAGATTGATAAGTGTTTAACACTTATGATTGGGTTAAATTGGCATATTAGGACCATTGTCACTAGTGTTAGTGATTATTGGTTAGTTTGGGTGCGGATTGTGCTTGTAAGTGCAATTGGTCGAATTTGCACTAAGTGTCGAATTGAGTTGGTTGTAAATCCACTCTAAGTGTGTTGTTGTAATTTTGATAATGGAATAGGTACTTTCCATTGACGAGTTGCAGATTACTTGGAAGCATTCATCAAGACGACAAGGTGAGTGTTAATATCCTATGTGCATATGTATGTGTAGGATGGGTACGAGTCGGGTGAAGTGGTTCTCGGTTATAGAGCTCACTTCACATATAAGTGGATTTGATGGACTTGTGTATAGGTCCAATTGGCACGGTTGTGCGTTTTGGTTGATTACCTTTGGCGAGTACACGTTTGTGTGTACGTTATCACACGTGGTTGTGATTTGGATGTTATAACCCCAATAGCGAAGGGTTGATATTGTTGTGATGTGGATAACCCCGAAGTGGTGGATTTTATAATCCTGTGACCGTGGGTTTGATGTTGAGAAGTGAATCTCGGGTAGTGCGGATTCATGATGACTCGGGTTGTTCGGTCATCTTGTTGATGAGGTAGTGAATCTCTGGTTGTGCGAATTCACTAAGCTCGGGTAGTTCGGCCAACCTCGGTTGTTGAATTGGTGAAGGAGTGAATATCGGGTTGTGCGAATTCACTAAGGCTCGGGTTGTTCGGCCAATCTTCATTGTGATATTTGGTTCTCGGTATTGGGTTAAAGGGTTAACATTGGACTTTTATATATTAATGTAATGTTGTGTTGTAGCTAACCCTCCGGGTGTAGCTTATTGGCGTTGTTTACATCGTCGTTGGTGAACTTATACTTTGTTGATATCTTTAGCTTGTTGCTTAGTGATCGTACGGTATGCTTAGGGTAGTTGCCTTATACATGGATGCTTCGGTATGCGGTATTTGATAATTGTGTGGCGTGTCCATTTTATACATATATATGTATGTAGTATATTATCATTCACTAAGAGTTAGCTTACCCTCTCGTTGTTGATATTTTTATAGGTTCGCATGCTTGGCGGCTCGGGTAAGCTTGGGGATTAGAGATCTTGGCTAGGTTGCTTAGAAGATCTTGCTTTTGTATTCGATTAGGATTTGGGTAGCGTAGTCCCAAATCGCCATGCTCGGTCTTTATTTTGTGTTGAAAACAATGTGGTTGAAAATTTGTATTTTGTACGAAAGTCGTAAAACGGCCGATGTGGGCCCGGTCTCGTAAAACTCATTTTATTATTGGAACGTGTTAGTTTTAACTAATATAAAATGTTGTGAAAAGCGTTTGGTTTAAAGGTGTCGGGAAGCAAGAGATCTTTTTACGAAAATTGGAAAAAGTGGACAGCGGGCTGCCAGGCCCTGTGCGCGCCGCGCACAGGTGTGGGTGCGCGCCGCGCACCCCATCTGGACAGCTCTGTTTAAATTTTTTTTATTTCCGCGTTTCTGGTTGGTTAACGGGTTGGGTTGTTACATGAAGATTGATGATGACGATTGAAGATGATGAATCAAGGACTACTGTACATCGATGATTGTCGTTTGATTGATTGAGCTGTGATGAATCGAATATACCCTAAACCAGGATGTTGTTTTTTCCTCTGCGTTTTTTTTCATGGTGTCTCGATCTGTTTGAGCCGATGAGTTTCCACTCTTTATTAGGTAGAATTATTACTTTTATAATTATTACTTTTATTTTTATTATTATCATTATTATTATTATTATTATTATTATTATTATTATTATTATTATTATATTATTATTATTATTATTATTATTACTATTATTATTATTATTATGATTATTAATTATTAATCATTGTTATTAGAAATAAGTTAAATATTATTGTTATCATCATTAACACAATTAAATATTATTATCATTATTGTTATTACTAAGGGTTATCATTAAGTATTAGGAGTATTATTAATATCATTAGTATTAACTTAGGCATTATGATTATGATTACGATTATTATTAATACTTGAAAACAATGCAAATTTAAAAAAAAAACATTAGTATTAGTATCATTTTTTATTATTATTAGTATTATTATAAACATAAGTATCATTGTTAACAATATCATTTTTAGTATTAGTATTGTCATTATTAATAAAGTTATTATTATTATTATTAGTAAATCATTATTTTCAAAACTATCATTTTAACAAATAAATATTTTGTATATAAAAATATATTTATTACATATACTATAACTATATTGATATTACATATACAATATATATTAAACCTAATAACATTGTTTACATAAATATTTACATATAACAAATTTTTGGATTTAACAATATAATACTAATTATATAGATATATATGTATTAGTATAACTATACGTATAAATATTAAAATACAATATATATATATATATATATATATATATATATATATATATATATATATATATATATAACCTTTGAAATAACAAATATATCACTAAATTAAATAAGTAATATACATAAACTAGTTTGATTTTTATTACATGTTAATTATATGTATTAATAAATATAACTGATATAGGTTCGTGAATCCAAAGCCAACCCTGCATTGTTCAGTTGTTCAATGCCGTCATATGTATTTTTACTACAAAATACAGTATTGTGAGTTTCATTTGCCTTTTTACCCTTTATATTTTTGGGCTGAGAATACATGCGCAATTTTTATAAATGTTTTACGAAATAGACACAAATAATTGAAACTACATTATATGGTTGAATGATCGAAGCCGAATATGCCCCTTTTACTTGGTAACCTAAGAATTAGTAAATCAGTCTACTAATTGATGTGAATCCTAAAGATAGATCTATTGGACCTAACGAACCCCATCCGTTGGAGCGGATGCTTTAGTACTTCGATGTTGTTTTTATCATGTCCGAAGGATTTCCCGGAATGATAGGGGATATTCTTATATGCATCTTGTTAATGTCGGTTACCAGGTGTTCATCCATATGAATGATATTTTTGTCTCTATGCATGGGACGTATATTTATGAGAACTGAAAATGAAAATCTTGTGGTCTATTAAAATAATGGAAATGATTATTTATGTTAAACTAATGAACTCACCAACCTTTTGGTTGACACTTTAAAGCATGTTTATTCTCAGGTATGAAAGAAATTTTCGGCTGTGCATTTGCTCATTTTAAGGATATTACTTGGAGTCACTCATGACATATTTCAAAAGACATTGCATTCGAGTCGTTGAGTTCATCAAGATTATTATTAAGTCAATTATAGTTGAATATGTTATGAAATGGTACGCATGCCGTCAACTTTCGATGTAAAGAAAGTTTGTCTTTTAAAAACGAATGCAATTTTTGTAAAATGTATCATATACCAACTATTGTGAATAATTTATAATGTATATGAACGGGTCCTTTCATTATTCCACCCATCCCATATATTATCTCATAGCCAAATTGATGCGGTAGGTTGCGGCCACACGACACCTAAATGCTTTCTTTATTATTATTATTTTCTCATTTGCTATAAAATAATAATCGGCGTGGGGCTGTGCTGCCTAGCTTGACTAGGTTCCAAACCCCGAAAAAAGAGGTATATGAAAAAAAAAAATGAAAAAAAAGAATATAGTCAAAATTCTTGTTTGCAGCGTGTTGAAGAATATTGTTATCGTCGACAGAAATTGCATACCAACGTGGTACGTGATCCTTAGGCACAAGCCACGGCGTAAAGAAAAAAAAATCTACGGAAAAGGAGAAGCCATCAATACATACGCAACCAAACCAGCGAATATCGGTCTATTCAGCACAACAAATCAAGAAAAAAAATATGTTATGTTTTTTTTTATTATTTAGTTGATATTTGTGTTTCTTTCCAGTCCGAACTTTTGCGATTTCTCTGTTCGGACTGTGGGGGAGTGTTAGACAGATTAGGTTAGGCCCAAGTTCGATTGTGGGCTTAGGTCCATTAGGGTTTTCTAGGTTACCTTGTATCGCTATAAATACCACATCAATAATCAATAATATTCACTGGTTTCATTATCTAACATGTTAGACAGATTAGGTTAGGCCCAAGTTCGATTGTGGGCTTGGGTCCATTAGGGTTTTTGTGATGACCCGAAAATTTCTGACCAAATTTAAACTTAATCTTTGTATGATTAACATTTTCGACACGATAAGAAAAGTCTGTAAAACTGAATCTCAAAATTTTTGAACTATTCAAATACCTTTCGGTTGTTCTCGACGATTCGCGAACAATTATATGTAAATAGGTACATATATACTATAACTTGAAAAGGTAACAATGTATTAATTATTTGATACTGTACATTAAACTTATTGGTTTAAATATCTATTTGAATATATATGATAAGTTGAAATATTTATTATTAAAATTTATTTATAAATAACTTCCAATGTGTATTTAAAAACTGATTTATGTATATTAAAAAGATATATACATATATATAATTTCAAGTTATTTAGTAAACGATAGTAACATTCATTTATTGATTCGATTGATATTTAGATAAGTTAACTAAAGTGTTTAAGAAGAACCAGTAAAACACTAATTTGCTACAGTATTTTCAAATTGCTACAGTACCCAAAATGCTACAGTGTTTTCGAAAATCACTATTTGCTACAGTGAAATTGACTTGCTACAGTGAATTGCTACAGTAAATAGCGAGACGATGATTTATAGAAGTAAATGACCAAAACACTCAAATGTATAAGTTATACCTCGAGTGGTATAGTTTATGGATGATTTAAGACTATATTTTGACAAAGGTACGATTCACGAAACTTAAAGTACAAGTTTTCTCAGTATACGATAGGATTGTGATACACTATGACCTGACCTAGCTTGATAGACGTTTATTGACCAACATATGTTCTCTAGGTTGAGATCTATGATTATTTGGTAATCCGAGTTTCGATCACATTTTGGTGAACGACTTTATATGCTGCTAAGGTGAGTTTCATTTGCTCCCTTTTTAATTGCTTTTGCAATATATATTTTTGGGCTGAGAATACATGCACTTTATTTTAAACGCAATGGATACAAGTACATATTAAATTCTACACTGAGTTTGAACCGAAAATCAATTAGCTTTGGTAACTAGTAACTGCCAGTTATAAGAACTGGTGGGCGCGAGTAGTAGTATATGGATCCATAGGGCTTGATATCCCCGTCCGAGCTAGAGCACTAGCCTTTTAACGGATGTATGCTATTTAAGAAGCGTACACGTTGGTTTGCGTGTATTATTAAGATGATTATACAAAGGGTACAAATTATATATACGTTAAAGTTTAGTTACCAGGGTGCTCAATTTCGTAGAATATTTTGATAAACGTTTCTGGATGAAACAACTGAAATCTTGTGATCCACCTTTATATACAGATTATAAGAAACATTAAAACTATGAACTCACCAACCTTTGTGTTGACACTTGTTAGCATGTTTATTCTCAGGTTTCCTAGAAGTCTTCCGCTGTTTGATTATATGTTACACAAGCTATGTGCATGGAGTCTTACATGGCATATTTTCTCAAGGAAACGTTGCATTCACCAAATCATCACCATGTATCTTATTTTGACTGCATTGTCAACGAAAGTACTATTGTAAACTATTATTTATGGTGATTGTCTATATATAGAAATAATCAGATGTCGAAAACCTTTGATTTAAATATTCATTTATGGTGTGCCTTTTCAAAAGAATGCAATGTTTACAAAACGTATCATATAGAGGTCAAATACCTCGCAATGAAATCGATGAATGACGTGTTCGTCCATATGGATTTGGAGCGATCGTCACAGTTGGTATCAGAGCGTTGGTCCTAGCTAACCAGGTCTTGCATGAGTGTGTCTAACTGATAGTTGTTAGGATGCATTAGTAAGTCTGGACTTCGACCGTGTCTGCATGTTAAAAGTTTTGCTTATCATTTCTTGTCAGAAATTACATGTTTATCATTCTTAAGTCTAGATACGTTTTCTTGCATTTATTGCATAAATAGTGTATCGACAAAAATTCATATCTTAGCGTATCTGTTACTGTAAACTTTTCCTGACATCTTTCGAAAATTCCTCCGTGATTTATGGAATTTTGGTATTATATATACATATGTTAATTATGTAATGAAGAGTACCAATCTAAATTCTATAATCTATTTCATATCAAAAATCATCTCTCTAATTATATAAGATGGATCCCGTATCTAGTTCAAATTCTTTAAACTCCGACAGCTATTCCGATATGGATATTCACCTGAATTCCGAAGACAGTGTAACCGCAATGGATCAACCAATCAGCCATCATCTATTCTGGATGAATTGGTGATGGGTTCGTAGCCTACTTAATTATTGGAGACAAGAAGAAGGCGATCCCTTCCATCCACCACATTGCCCTCTTGGCGAAGAACCTGAAGCATTTACCGGCGAACCTGTTCGTAATACCATTTTCTCTCTCATCTCCAGAATATCTTGTCATGATCATATACTCTCTCAAATTCTGGATCTTATTCATCCGCTCGTCTGAACCGCCAATAATCCCGGTGTAGTAGAAGAAGTCAACGAGCTTCGCGCTTGGGTAGTGGCTTTGGAGAATATGGTGCAAAGGTTACAAGCACCAGCAGAATCACCGGGATTAACAGTACCACCAACAACAACACCAACAGTACCATTACCACCACCAACAACATCCGCACCGCAAGCCTCAACATCACAATATGTACCTTGAACATCAACGTCATACGCATCGTAGTTACCAAGAAATACCAGCAACAATAACCGATGAAGTATTAACTCATTTCCCCTGAAGAAATTTTATGTATATTTAATATATATGAATTTTGAAATCAAAATAAATCTTTTCGTACTAAGATATTACGTGTGAATCTTAACTGGCAGGTACTACTCGGTTAGTTCATATTACTAATATGCAATGATGTACATCCTTCCTTAACAACTTAACCATTGTTAACTACAATCTCTGTTTCAACTTAATGAATTCCATTTCATAATAAACCAAGTGTATTATTCAATTACATAATTGATTTTACATTTTCATTTTCGATGTACTCGAAACTTTTCAGAAAACATCATCTGTGCCTTGTAAGGTTCACAAAAATCCCACGAGCACCACCATCCTTCACTGAGGAATATCAATAAGAATAAATAATGAAGTGTTGATTTCATTAGTGAAATACTCCGCAAAGACTATGTAATCTTTAATGTTTTAGAGATTAATCATTTTTAAGTCAAGTCGAAAATCAAATGAGCTTAGTATGATATTAACTCATTAAATCCGTATTACATCTGAAGAAATATACATACATATATTTTCATAAAGACTGTAATAAAAATTCTTTTGTACAAAATATTACTTGTGAAATCTTTAACGGGTAGGTAATTCCCGGGAAATATATAAGTTCACAATTAATATGTTATATTGTACATTCTTTAATTTTGATTCAAAAATCATTAACTATACTCACTATCTTCACAATGATACACAATCATTTCATACAAATTCAATCACATATTCTGATATCGATGTATCAGAATCCAAGCCATAACTCTGAACCGGTGACATCATTCTTAGATCTCTACATCTTTCAAAGGTATACTTTAACTTTAAAACTGTGAAAGATCCTTTAGCATTGTTATTACCGAAAATAATCTTGCAATCCCTGTTCAAAGTATTCCAGTTTTACCACAATTCCAACCAGTCAACTTCGACTTTTCAGATTAGCCTTATTATAACCTTGATATATACATTTTTGTTACTGGGGAACCTTTCATGTTCCACCACATTAGCAGTAAATTTACCAACAACTTCATTGATCTTTGACCTTCCGAAAAATCCTTATACTCATTGAAACTGTATCATGTACTCATTCACATCTTGTAACGGCAATTGACATACCAACTATCGGGAATTAGCAATCAGTATTTTGAAATCTTGTAGCACGTCTACGCCAACAGTTATATGTGTACATATAACATCTACCTCCTGGACTTACATACTTCGAATGTGAAGTTTCCGAAAAATACCCCAAACTACGAAACTAGTTCTCCGAATTTTGGAAAAATGTTGATGAAGCAGCAAAAACTGTAAACGACCTTAACAGTCAAAAGTTTGATGATAAAGAATAGTATGGTGGTAAAGCTGAGAAAAAGAGAAGGTTTGAAACTGGAAAACGGATTGAGCAGACCATGAAGGAGGCTGTGGACAAATCACAAAGACGAAATCTACCTTCAAAGAATCCAAATGATTCAGTGTCTGCTGAAACCATTAGTAAGAACCTTACTTCTTATTCTAAACCTTCGAAGACAGATTTTTCGCATCATCCTCTGATATTAGAAATTCTAAGATATCATCGTATCTTCCATTATAAATATCCTCCATATTTCTGAAGATATTTTCATAACTATTCTTATCTGAAATCATTTATCTCTTCACGCTATCTTTGTTACATCATAAAAGAAACTATTTTAGTTTCTAAAATCTGAAAAATTCGAAAAATGGATGTTTCGAAGTAATGTTGGGAACTGAAGCATGGATTAGTATAATATAATGACACTTGATCAACGTGATTATATTACAGTAAGTCATGCTGAGTTTCTAATGGAACGTGATAAAGGTTCACAGATCCCACCCTCATCATGAACTATGTTACATAACTCTTTCATTCTATATAATCTCTAAATATAACAAGAAAATATATTTCTTGATGATTCGGTCTTTTTCGAGGTATTCTGGTAATTTGACAAGTCAGATTGTGCCATTACAGTTTCTTTCTTAGAACATTAATTATGTTTATTCAGAAATTCATACCTACGAATTCTGGACCATTATTCGCTTGACTTAAAGTCAGGAAGAGAAAACGAAAGCATGAAGCTCCGAAATGTAATGGAAAATATAAAGCCCGAAAACAACCTCGAAATTACAAACCGTGTATATCAATGCGTATAGCAATATAAAGACACGGGAGAATGAAAAACAATATAACCCCAAGGTAATAGTAGAAGAAAATAACCTCCTCTGGTGGCAGATGAAAAAGAAGAATGAAGGATACGATAGTCAAGAAAATATCAAGAATCAGAACTGGATTAAGCATTTCACAATCTTTTGGAAGTATGAAATAAGGAATAAGATGTAGGAGTGGTGAAAATAATGAAACGGAAGTGGTTAATTTATAGCAAAATATCAGACATAACAATCGAGGCAGATTACGCATTTAAAGGAAATCTTAATTTCCTTAAATTTTGAAGAATCAAATCTTATTTAGATTATGAAGATTTTCTATTCCTTAAATTCCGGAAATCAATCGTAACTACGTCAAAAGTTAAGACGAATCTCTATTCTTTCATTTCACTCTTTTACGATAACTTCTCTCATACGCTTCGAATAATCGGATTGTTTTATCCATATTATTTAACGGTGATAAAACTCTATTTATCAACACATGTACGGCATGAAAACATTTTTATTGTTAGTCATGACGACCTCACTCAAATTTCGGGACGAAATTTCTTTAACGGGTAGGTACTGTGATGACCCGAAAATTTCTGACCAAATTTAAACTAAATCTTTGTATGATTAACATTTCTGACACGATAAGAAAAGTCTGTAAAACTGAATCTCAAAATTTTTGAACTATTCAAATACCTTTCGGTTGTTCTCGACGATTCGCGAACAATTATATGTAAATATATACATATATACTATAACTTGAAAAGGTAACAATGTATTAATTATTTGATACCGTACATTAAACTTATTGGTTTAAATATCTATTTGAATATATATGATAAGTTGAAATATTTATTATTAAAATTTATTTATAAATAACTTCCAATGTGTATTTAAAAACTGATTTATGTATATTAAAAAGATATATACATATATATAATTTCAAGTTATTTAGTAGACGATAGTAACATTCATTTATTGATTCGATTGATATTTAGATAAGTTAACTAAAGCATTTAAGAAGAACTAGTAAAACACTAATTTGCTACAGTATTTTCAAATTGCTACAGTACCCAAAACGCTACAGTGTTTTCGAAAATCACTATTTACTACAGTGAAATTGACTTTGCTACAGTGAATTGCTACAGTAAAAATTGACTTGCTATAGTAAAACACTATTTCAAATGAATATATATATATATATATATATATATATATATATATATATTAACAAATAGCGAGACGATGATTTATAGAAGTAAATGACCAAAACACTCAAATGTATAAGTTATACCTCGAGTGGTATAGTTTATGGATGATTTAAGACTATATTTTGACAAAGGTACGATTCACGAAACGTAAAGTACAAGTTTTCTCAGTATACGATAGGACGTTCGAAAAACCGGAACCGGGACATAAGTCGAGTGACGA
Source organism: Rutidosis leptorrhynchoides (assembly GCF_046630445.1). Taxonomy (NCBI): domain Eukaryota; kingdom Viridiplantae; phylum Streptophyta; class Magnoliopsida; order Asterales; family Asteraceae; genus Rutidosis; species Rutidosis leptorrhynchoides. Next base: position 545,961,024 of record NC_092334.1, read on the forward strand.
CGTACGACTTATCGGAATGAAAATTACAAGTCAACTATGCATGTGAATTTAATATAATATATAATTAATTATATAAATTAAATATATTATATATATATTAAATTAATATGTCGACAAACAAAGTGACAAACCACATTTTGAGCTGGACAGGGACCTCATGCGATCGCATGAGTTCCCCATACTCTTCTCATGCGATCGCATGAGCTGAGATTGCAGGCCAAGTACTATAAAATGCGAAGTCTGGTGCTGAATTCATTTTATATTTTCATCAAACTATCTCTCTGATCTCTATATATATATTTATATTATTATTATTATTATTATTATTATTATTATTATTATTATTATTATTATTAATCCTAATATTATTATTAGTAGTATGAGTATTATTATTTATACATAAAATACTACGACGAGGTCATGAGCGTGTCACTTTCAAAATATGTTTTCGAGCGGGATAGAGCTAAGAAAAGTATGGGTTATTGCCAAGGAGGTTATGGGTAATGTTCGGGGGTATATTTGTGAATCAAATCTAGTGTTTATCATCTCCATTACGTCTACGTACTTTCCTACAATATTGAATCTCAATACTGATACGTAAGCACTCATATTTTATCTTTTATATATATTAATAGTGTATACATGTCTAGTGCTCGAGTATATATATTTATACATGTTTGTATGCTAAATTTTATCGTTAAACAGTTTATAATGAATCCCGAATTAAATACAAATATTACTGGTAAAAGGTATATGATAAACATGTTTTTGGAAAGCTGGCGAAAAATCAGTAACTTTTCATTTAGACACCGAATAGTTTCGATGAACGGATTAAAAGATATGATCAACTGAATTATGACTGACGTTAATTGAAATTGCTTTTGAATCTACAATTAAGATTTAAACAACTTGTTTACGAGATTGATAAAATGGATTTTTGAATATTAATAACCGAGTAAATGAATCCTTATACAAGGTACGTCTCGTTTTGTTGAACTATTGTCAAAAATGACTTTTTGAAACGACATTGGATAACTTTTGTATGTCGATCTCTAGCATTAGGAATGTGATACACTATGACCTGACCTAGCTTGATAGACGTTTATTGACCAACATATGTTCTCTAGGTTGAGATCTATGATTATTTGGTAATTCGAATTTCGATCACATTTTGGTGAACGACTTTATATGCTGCTAAGGTGAGTTTCATTTGCTCCCTTTTTAATTGCTTTTGCAATATATATTTTTGGGCTGAGAATACATGCACTTTATTTTAAACGCAATGGATACAAGTACATATTAAATTCTACACTGAGTTTGAACCGAAAATCCCTTAGCTTTGGTAACTAGTAACTGCCAGTTATAAGAACTAGTGGGCGCGAGTAGTAGTATATGGATCCATAGGGCTTGATATCCCCGTCCGAGCTAGAGCACTAGCCTTTTAACGGATGTATGCTATTTGAGAAGCGTACACGTTGGTTTGCGTGTATTATTAAGATGATTATACAAAGGGTACAAATTATATATACGTTAAAGTTTAGTTACCAGGGTGCTCAATTTCGTAGAATATTTTGATAAACGTTTCTGGATGAAATAACTGAAATCTTGTGATCCACCTTTATATACAGATTATAAGAAACATTAAAACTATGAACTCACCAACCTTTGTGTTGACACTTGTTAGCATGTTTATTCTCAGGTTCCCTAGAAGTCTTCCGCTGTTTGATTATATGTTACACAAGCTATGTGCATGGAGTCTTACATGGCATATTTTCTCAAGGAAACGTTGCATTCACCAAATCCTCACCATGTATCTTATTTTGACTGCATTGTCAACGAAAGTACTATTGTAAACTATTATTTATGGTGATTGTCTATATATAGAAATAATCAGATGTCGAAAACCTTTGATTTAAATATTCATTTATGGTGTGCCTTTTCAAAAGAATGCAATGTTTACAAAACGTATCATATAGAGGTCAAATACCTTGCAATGAAATCGATGAATGACGTGTTCGTCCATATGGATTTTGAGCGATCGTCACAGTTTTCTAGGTGGGTTGTTTTGACAGGGTAGGTCAGGATCAGACCCACTCTTGATACCATGTTAGATAATGAAACCCGTGCATATTATTGATTATTGATGTGGTATTTATAGCGATACAAGGTAACCTAGAAAACCCTAATGGACCTAAGCCCACAATCGAACTTGGGCCTAACCTAATCTGTCTAACAATATTGTAGCTAGCTATGTGACTATATGATGTAAAGTCATGCATGCATGTAAACTAAATAAAATGTTTATTTAACCAACTGTGTAGGTTTAAAATGACTTTAAATCTACTACAACAAAACAGTGATAATTAATTTCATCAACTAGAAAGTTTATAAGCTACATTGTTCATATTTTTGTATGCCAGAGGATGTACTATAATGGTCATCTGTTGCAGATGTTCTTATGCTAATTACAGGAAAATAAGCAGTAATTTTTATTTCCATATAATTTTGATGATGATGATGATGATACCTCAAACTCAAACATGGGTTATCCTATTCCTGGTGCAAAAATCTTTATTTAACGGTTGAAGCTATTAGAATTGTATAGCCCAAACACAATGTCCTGCAATATAAGCCCAATAGTCCATCCTTTTCTAAAACCAGTTGGTGATAGAGGCATTCCCCTTAGACTTATATACATACATTCGTTTTGTTCCATGATCGATGTGGGACTTTGGTTTTCACCCTTACAAACCTCCCCTCAAACCTAAGTCCATCTAGGCCTCCCCTCCAACGGTAGTCCGGATCCAACCTTTACCGCCGCCAACTCGGAACTCTCAACCTGAAAGATGGAACAGGGAGATTTCGATACAAGGCTCCAGGATCAACTCATCGTGCCAGGTCCCCTCGAGCGATAGCTGGGTCCACTCATCGCTGCTTACAACCGAGGGTGTGCCACGTCGCTGCGTGGCTCAGGGGTGCGCCCATTGCGCCGTCCACCACATCGGGGCTATGACCTAGCTCTGATACCATTTATTAAGGAATTCGGTAGGCCCTAACAAGACAAGTGATTTATGCTAATCACTTACCCACAAAAGACAAACGATTAATAAAGCTAGAACAATAAATAAAAACAATAAACGACACAGGGTATTTAACGTGGTTATATCCCAACTCCAAAACACGGAGAAGGGTTTAGTCCACGGGCGCAAACCAGAGATTTTTCTTCTATTAATTTCGTGCACACATTACAATGAGGCTAGGGGTTACAATTTATAAGAAGATTTAAACTTGTCCACCAAGTTAAACTTGTCCTTCAAGCAAAAGACATTCCATAAATATCTATTACTTGCTCCATATTCCATTCCTACTAGAAGATTTAATTGAGGCAACAGAATCTCTACGACTTGTTCACCAAGTCAAGCTCCCTACAACTTGTTCACCAAGTCAAGCTCTCTACAACTTGTTCACCAAGTCAAGCTCTCTACGACTTGTTCACCGAGTCAAGCCTTGTTCCTTTGATCAAATTCTTCACACATTCAAAAATCTCCCACTTAAAGACTTTGAGCAAACTCTTCACTACTCAACAATCTCCTACTTGAAGATTTTGAACAAACCCGGTCATCAATCTCCATTCCAACCAAGAATTTAAAACCACCATTATACCGCCAAACTCCATTTGGGACACGCACACTCATCACATACGTCGAATGAGTAGACTTTCGATACAAGGTCTTCAACACTACTTGTCAGAACTAGAAACCAATAACTGCCTCAACTGTCAATGTTGTTCAAACACCCATAGCAACTCTCGATCTCCTATCAGCTACGACTTTTGATACCACCGGAATCAAACATCCGGGTCACGCCGCTCTTCCATACCAGAGGGAAGGAACTCTTTCGACATCAAAACCGCTAAGCTTCAACCTAATCTCCAGTTAATATCATGGTCCATCTCGGTTTCTTGCACCACCATCTTCTTACACAAGAAGATCAATTGAAGTATGCAACTCTTCAATTATAGGATTCTTCATGAGACAACACCGCCTCACCGATCACTCAAGACATGTCCAATCTCAAACCCACATGTCAATGATCACCCTCGTACAAGATTTCACCATCTATCTATGATTTTCCTTCCCAGCAATCAGAAAATCCAATAGACACCCTCGTAGACTATTCATTAAGGCTCCAGTGAGAATGCAGTCACAACCTCGAAGTCTACTACCTTTTCAACTTTCCGCTTTCTCGCTGGTACACTGACCTCCCCATAGCTATGAATTTCACAAACCTCATCTTCTCATCCCAAGCACGCTCCCACTGTACGAGTAAGAAATAAAATCGTGGCTATCCGAGAAGAATCTGATTTGTTCCACCGGTCAGTTGCAAATCTATTTGCCATTCGAGGGTATGTTTGCAGCATCCAAGTACCCTAGTGTTATACGCACTAATCATGTGAATACCAGAGACCCACGTTGCATAACCGTCTCCATAACTCTCATTAGTCGTCAAACTCCCACTAGCTCAGTACTTTCATCGGTTACCAAACTCCGACTGAGTTCCCAACACCCTCTAGAAAGCTCAAGTTCCAGGGTTTACAAGATATCCACTTCTACCATCACCTAAAGATTCCTAATTGGTCACTCCGAAGAAAATCGCTCGCTTTGTTGAACAAACCATCAACCAAACCCGAACCACGGTTGAACACGTCCTCTCCGACAACTTCAAACCAATTTCTTTAGTGAGAGAAGCTCTAACCCTGCCCACATACTTCGAAATACTATGGAATATTTGACTAAGTACATTGGTCAACCCGTTCAATAATCTGATGTTGGACTTTGGTTTGAATTCCAACAAACTTCCCCTCAAACCCAAGTTCAACTCGGCATCCCTCAAATGATAGTCAAGATCCAACCTTCTTTAGTACCTGCAGCAACCTCGGAACACAACTTGAATGGGACCACATCAAGTCTACTTAAGGTACAAGGCTCTAAGATCAACTCATCCACTGAGGGTGCACAATCGCGTGTGCCAACCAAGGGGTTAAGTCAACCGTTGACATGCTACAAATGTCACATTGCGCTATCCACACATCCAGACTACAACCTGCGAGTATCCAACCTTCTCGATAACTCCTACTTTCGATTTGTCCCACGGTTTGCTACCTTAACGCCAAAACTAGTGAGAAACCACTAAGCACACGTATGTTTCTTCCCCATATCCGATGTATGACTTTGGTTTACACCATAACAAACCTACCCTCAAACCCAAATCCATATGGGCCTCCCTTCCAACGATAGTTCGGACCCAAACTTTTACCGCCACCAAACGGAACTCTCACACTGTCTGTGTGCGGACCAGTGAGATTTCGGTACAAGACTTCAGGATCAACCCAACGTTACCAAGGAAACGCACGCACGCTGAGAGGTGCGCCCACAACGCCGTCCATCACATCCGAAATATATTTTGGCTCCCGTAACAAAGCTACATCTCTGAAAAAATCACATCCTTTATCGCCTGAAGATTCGCAAAACAAATCGTCTCGCCACTCGCAGCATCAAAACCGGAACTCTCTCATAAAACTGCCGCAACTTTAAAAAAAATCGTATCTCAAGATCCAATGGTCCGATTATCACCAAACTTTGACCACATTTAGATCATTATCCCTGAAACGTATAATCCAAGTTTCAAGTCGATCCAACAGTAGACGAACCCTCTATGAATTTTCTCTTACAACAGCTCTAAACCCGAATGACTGCAATTTCAAAAAAACATAACTCAAGATCTAACGGTCCAATCACTGTCAAATTTTTACCACGACTAGATCTACGATCTAACATCTACAGTAAAATTTTCAAGGTGATCCGACGGTTAACGAACCCGTAGGAATTTTTCTCCTCTAACAGCTCCGAAACAAAATAGGTTAAACCTGAACGGTAGCAGCTTCGAAAAATTATATCCTGAAATCTAACAGTCCGATCTTCCTTAAACTTTTACAGCTACTAAATCTATGCCTCCAGCAACTTCGGTCAAAATTTCAAACCGATCCAACGGTGAACGAGCCTGCTACGATTTTTCTCCTTCGGCTGCGCAGTAGAATTCGAATTTTGAAAGTTCATCATTCCCTCGAACGGGACCGTAAGGAATGAAAACTTAGATCCGATACCCGAATCTTCCCGAAAATCTCTTCTTTGTCTTCAGCAACAAATCTTCGATATCTCGACACAAGTTGCAAGACACACAACCCTGTCGTTTAATCTAACCTTGATGAACACCCGAATCATCAAACATATCGAATATCTTGCTTTCAAATCGCTATCGTGCCCGTCTTCGAACCTTGAAGCTCATGATACCATTTATTAGAATCGTATAGCCCAAACACAATGTCCTGCAATATAAGCCCAAGAGTCCATCCTTTTCTAAAACCAATTGGTGATAGAGAGACTTCCCCTTAGACTTATATACATACATTTGTTTTGTCCCATGACCGATGTGGGACTTTGGTTTGCAGCCTTACAGAAGCTTTTAGGATGGTCCACTAGTCTTTTCTAATATTGTTAAGCACATGATCTTCTAATTACATGCACCTGGACATCTCAATGTTCTTGAGCTTTCTAGAAGAGAAACGAAATGAAGCGTAAGAAGTAAAAATTAATTTTCAATAAGGGAAAAGAAAAGAGGAGAAAAAAAATATTTTATACATTTTCCGCTTCCTTCCTACTCAAGAGGAGAGCTACAAGGTTAATCAGATCGACTCTTTAATATATATTTTTTCAGAAACGGCAAAAATACACATCCATTTCTATCTCTAACTCATAACTCACTCAACAATTTATCACAGATATTTTTACACGTTTATAAAAAGTGTGAATTTTTGATTATATTTATCACACTTATAGATGTGTGTAAACTTGTTAAATAAATTTAATTGTTGAATATAATCATAGTTAGGTACATAAAATTGTAAGAAAAAATGAACACACTTTGAGTGTACAAAGACCATTTCTTCACACGAGCAAAAGTGTGAATAAATCTAGTGCGACAATTTTTTTTTGAATGGTAAATTTATATTAAAACAACTAGTGAGACGCTAGAAAAAGGGAATTGACAGAATTAATTAATCGTATAGTCCAACAACATGTTCAACATATAACTCCAAGAGTTCATCCTTTTTTAAAACCAATTGGTGATAGAGGGACTTCTCCTTAGACTTATATGCATAAATTTGTTTTGTCCCATGGCCGATGTGGGATAACTTTTCAATACGCCCCCTCACATCGAGGTGTGCAACTGTTGTAGAGATGGCGGCACGATAGTAGCCTGACTCGATCTCTTTGTAGCGACGGCGGCACACACATGGGGGCCTGACTCGGACTCGCTTTGTAAAACCGCTTACCTAAGCTCTGATACCATGACAGAATTAATTAATCGTATAGTCCAACAACATGTTCAACATATAAGTCCAAGAGTTCATCATTTTCTAAAATCAATTGGTGACAGAGGGACTTCTCCTTAGGCTTATATGTAAAAATTTATTTTGTCCCATGGCCGATGTGGGATAACTTCCCAACAGGAATTACAAAGTGATTATGGGATGTTGTAACCACACCACCCAATTTATGTTACACCCATTAAAACGAGAATACAACAAATTAAAATCGGAAACAACAATGCCATCAAACACGTGAGCTTTTTTAAACTTTAAGTCTTTGAAGATGATGCTATTGCGAAGCCGCCAAATATTCCAAAAGGTCGAAATGATAATCACGGTGATGACGTGCCTTTGGTTACCGGTAAAAGGGATGCCATTGAACCACGGCAAATTTAACTTAACACTCTTAAGTATGATTATATTTATGACTATACACGCAATAAGTATGAACATTTTTTACATTACAATTTTATGTGTGAAACTATAATAATATTCAACGCTTATAAATGTAATATAATTACACACATTTTTATTTACAAATATTCACAAGTGTTTGCTAACAAAAAATTCACGCTTTAGAAAAGTGTGTAAAATTATGTGTGAATAAATGATAAATTGGTACGTTGTAGTAACTCCAACGTTAATAAGACTCATGATACCGCTAACGAGAGCTAACTAATAACTTATCTACTTTACCCCTTTCTCTGCTTCTCTTCTTAGTTTTGAACTGGAGATGACATACATTTTAAATTGTTACAGAACGAGAATTAGAACTTAGATGTATACTTTATATTATATGAAACTCATTATTACATTTAAATTCTACCTATGTTCGAATATTCATTTGGATTTTAGAAATAGTATAAATGAATATTATAATATGATCGATTTTACAAGATCCCAAAATTTTGATATCGATTTTACAAGATCCCAAAATTTTGATACCTCAAACATGGGTTATCCTGAAGCAAAAATCTTTACTCAACGGTTGAAGCTTTTAGGATGGTCCACTAGTGATTTCCAATATTGTTAAGCACATGATATTCTAATTACATGCACATGGACTTCTCTACGTTCTTGAGTTCTTTTAGGAGAGAAGAAATGAAGCGTAAGAAATAAAAATTAATATTTGATGAGAGAAAAGAAAACAAGAGGAAGAGTGAAGAAACTTTAAGGTGTTGGTGTATTGTGTTTGTAATTTTAGTGTTATCAACAATCATTTTGGTTAATCAGGATTTACTGGAAAGCAAATGGTTATCGAATTATACTCAATGACGAGTTTGGAGAGTGCGGAGCGTATGCTCGTTCGCGATAACTCGATAATGTTATGGAAATTGTGTCATTAAACTAGTTAAATTACAACTAATTTCAAAAAAGGCGTGAATGACGAGTTGCACATTTCCGTTGAAAGGTCGCATCTTTTCAATGAAAATTGTCTCATTTTATTACACATTTTCATTTCCTTTATATATAGTAATAAGATTTTGCTTTCATAAGGACATATAGAAAATAAACATTCTCGCATACACTTTGGACTTGTATCTTCTTGCCTGACGCAAATCTCGTTCTTGTTTTATCTCAACTAGTATTTCATGATACTCGATGCTTGTTGGGTCGAAATACTTAATTGAGAAAGTGATTACACGATTCAAGAATCAGTCGTTTTATCAATCTAACCCTTATTTTCCAACAAATCAATTAAGTATTCGGTGATAATCGTTAAGATGAATCTTTGAAGACATATGGGATTTAGTAGGAATCAAGGGATGATGATCCTTGGTGCATTGATTGAATGGGACACAATTTCATTTGTACACCTCGATGATTTTAGGAAAGTGATTATATCACTCTTGTTAAAAGCAACATACGTATGCAATGGGTAATGACGATTATCGAACATTAAAATGCAATGGATAAATTATTTTGCATCATTGGGATGACCCATTGTCGGTTAGTAGTTCATGTGCTTCACAAAGAATCATTTTGAAGCAATACCATCATTTTGTAGAATTATTTCGATAAGTGTACATACAATGATACTGGAATCTTCACACTAATTTTTCCTTGAATTAATTGTCTATTATTAAATCAGTAGAACGATTATCTTGTGTGAATTGTGCCAATCAAGGATCATGGAGAAGACAAAACGAAACCGTATAGACTCTCCGGTTTCCAAATCCATTCCTATGGTTGTGAACCTCCGAGAAGAGTTGATGGATTTGGTGAATCAACATATTGGTAGAGTGTGACAAAAGCAAATTATGTATGGATCACCCCTTCCTGAATTTATATTGATTAATTTATTTATATTTTATATAAATATAAATACTAATAATAAATGTTCAAAGGAAAAAAATAAAATTTAATTATGGTTAAAGGTAAATGAGTTTTAGGGTTTCAATTTGAAAGTTAAATTTTACTAACCAATTAAAAAAATTTACTCGGAAATGGAGGTTTGGAAATAAAGGATATTTGACTTCAAAAGAACAAACAGGATACTTGAATACAAACTACTCGAACGGTACACTGTACACTACTCATAAAGAAACTATTCGTAATGATAGAATTGATAAATCGTATAGTCTAACAACATGTATAATACATAAGTCTAAGAGTCCATCCTTTTCTAAAACCAATTGGTGATAGAGGGACTCCCCCTTAGTCTTATATGTGTACATTTGTTTTTGTCTATGACCGATGTGGGATTACTTCTTAACACGTAATAGTTTGGTTTTTCAAAAATAGAACTATTCGTATGGGGAGCCATGAGATATAGGTTGTCGGTATTTACGGAGCTCAATAAAAAGAAGTTGATTTTCATAGTGTCTAGTGTCCTATATGCAATAACGGTATTGAAACAATTGACCATCCTCGTTTTCTTTGCAAATATGCTTACCATGTGTAGTTACGAGTCCACAATTAGTGGCACATTAATGGTATTAATAGTAGTGCAATGATGTATTCAGTTGTAACTCGCACCACACTAGCTTGGAATTGAGGAATAAGGTGTGGCAAGCGATAGTGTGAATGTGTAGATACTTAATTTGGGGAAACTTAAATTGGAAAGTCTTCAAATGTGTGAATTGGAATGCTCTAATGGTTTTGAACGTAATACAAGCCAAATCGTTTGAATGGATCTCTTAAATACTAAGGAAGACTAAAATTAATTGGCAAATTTGGATTACAAATCCTATGAGTTTATTTGAATAGCATATGTTATGTCGGGCTTGGATGAATCCTCTTCGTCCGAGATTAATGTTTTTATATGTCGTGAAATTGTAATTATGTTTCGAGCGTGTACTACCATTGATGTAGTACATTACTGTTGCAAACAACAACAACAACAAAACACAATCCCACAAAAGTGGAGTATGAGGGATATAAGATGTAAACAATTCTTTCTTTATCATAGAATAAAGAGAAGTCATTTCTTCATCCATAGTGAAGCACCCCAAGATTAGAAAAACTCTTTCCTCTCAATGCTGTATGGATCAAGAGATTACTTCTGAATAGACCTCCTGCCAATAAGTAAGTTTAAAAAAATGTGAGACTCCATGAAGATGGTAAAATCAAATTTCCATGGATTTTAAACCTGGATGAAGTTCAGTTTAGGCTTTAAGCGACATACCCATGAGTTCATCACGACCAACTGAGTCTTCTGGTCTCGATACATGTAGCATGACAAATCCCTAGCCCGTCGTTTGAAACAACTGAAAAATTCTGGCAGGAGCATATCTCGTGATCGCGACCATAGGTCTCGCTGTGACAATCGTCACTTTTTCCTTCCTGAAATGACTAGTTTACCCCTAGGGTTTTTCCTTGTATATCTGTGTATTAAATATCTAGGGTTTATATACTGTAACATAATTAATATACGATTTTAATTTAACCTTGATCTAATATTGATTATTATTAAGTCAACATCTTTATTAATAAGTATAATAAATTTATAATATACTTATGTAATAATAGTTAATTATAATACAAGGTTATTAATTAAAATATGTAATAACAAATTGTATAAATTAAATGTGGTACTTTTATAAAATATAAAAGTATAAGGTGAATAAATAATTAAATTAAATTATAAGGGTTATTTATATAAATAAATAAAAACAGAAAATTTATTTTATATATATATTTATTAAATTTCGGTTAATAAAAATAATAATAATAAAAGATAAAACAATTTTTTTTATACAAGTATTCTAGAATTTTTCTAGTGAAGAATGTAACGACCTTGGAATTTCTAACGTTTATTTATTAATAATTATTATTATTAATACGTGTGATTAAACGAATGTATGTCATTACATTTGCATGTTGCCATGATTGCCCGAACTTGACTTTTAAATGCCCGAAACGTCTTTGTGACACACGAAACTTCACGAATAATATTTTTAGAATATTATTTACATTCATGGTTAGTTTTATTAATCATTTTGATTAACTATGATTATTAGTTATTACTTGGGCTCTTGTTGGACTTATTTGTTAATTAATGGAACTTCGGCTTTATTAATGTTAGTAGACTAATGAGCCCACCCTACTCCTCTTGTTGGACTACTAGGAGCCCAACTTGTATACTAGTAACTTGTTAAAATAAAACCTTGGAATAACTAGCTTAAACTAATAATAAACACTTACAAGCATGCTAGTAAATATTCCCACATGCACTTAGCTTTTCTCATTCCACACAAACACCACTCTTCAATACAAGAAATGGCAAAGTAACCACCCCATTGGAGGGTCAAAACCGTCGGCCAAGGGGGGTCTTGGGAGGGGGTTTGGTTTTAAATTTTGACTACATATTCCCTAGTATTATCTCACTTATACTTACACATACTTGCACACTTTCTATTGCTCTCATTTTTCTCTCTACTTGGTAAGTAACAAGGCTTATTCTCTCTTCTTTTTCTCTCCTAAAAACCGCCATCATCATCACTCTTTTACTTGATTCTTGTTGTTGTTTAGTTACATGTTCTTAGTTAATGTTTAGTTACTTGTTGTAAGAACCAAACTTCCTAGTTTGTTCTTCATATTATCTTGTTATTCAAGAACATGAAAGGATCTAAACTCTCTAGTTTATGGTTCCACCATTAGTGTTTCAAAGATTTAAAGTTCATAAGTTCTAAAAATCATACATGCATTCATGTTAGTAAACTTAAAGTTTACTTTCTAAAGATCAAGACCTAGGCTTGAATCTTTAAAAGTATGAAACCCATGAACTTACCACTTGTGTAATTAGTTTATTTTCTTCATTTATTCATGTATTAAAATCGTGATTTTGGTTGTAGATGGTCAAGTGTTACGAGTTAACTTTGATCTCATTTATCTTGAACTAAAGATTAACTTTAAAAGGTTCAAGAACATAAAAATTTACTTAATAACTTTTGGGTCTTGGATCTTCAAGATCAAACTAACCACTTAAGATCTTGATTAGTTAGTTATTTTCAAGTTTGTAGTACAATATTACTTTTCTAATTCATGCATGTGTTGAATCTATGATCTTGATGCAACTTTGGTTCATCAAACTTCATACAACTCTTAAGTGAGTTGTGCTCCATATCATAGACTTACACTAGTGTTATGATGGTCAAATCTTGGTTAAGACAATGCAAACACATCAACGAGTTGTACACTTGAAGCTATATGCATCAAGGATGAGAACCATGATGAACATCAAGCACCAAGACCACCGGAACTCACTTTAAACTTCCTGTTTTCTGCTTACAGCCCTCTGTCCTACTGTTTCTGTAACAAACCAATAGACCTGGGCTACTGAGACCTTGGTTTTCAAATATATCTTTTCGAGTAGATAACTTTTCATATAATACTCGTCTTAATCCGAGTTACGGTTTAGAATCTACGGCCCTCCGAGCGTCACTATGTCCATTTATTTTTCTGTTTCCTGTTTATAGTTTCTGTTTTTATGGTTTCTGTAATAGACCAGTACACCTGGGATACTGTAACCTTGATTTTCAGGTAGCTCAGTTCGTGTAGATAACTTTTCATATAGGACTCGTCTTAATCCGAGTTACGGTTTAGGATTTATGACCCTCCGATCGTCACTATGTCCTTTAACGTTGTGCAGAAATTTCTGACCTACTCGCACTTAGACCGTCGCCACGGTCAAACAATGACGACTTTGCTTCTTTAAATTTTACCACACTTAAAGGACTCATATACGAAGCCATGGCCACTGGTCTCACCTTAATTGAGTAAGGGTAGAGGCCGTGGTGACTGATCAAAATCAGCCTTTGTTTTAAACTACTTTCATGAACGAAACTTACTTTACGCCTTTTGTTTGATGATGAATGATGATGACCCTTAAGACCTTAATTACATACTTATAAACATTTTGAGATGAATTACTGACTTAGTACTATTTGACTTAGGTTGAGGACTTTCGGACCGATTACTTGCACACTTTTTCCGAACCGACTTTACGACTACATTATCATTGTGAGTTATAGCATCCCTTTTTACTTTAACTATTTGGGACTGAGAATACATGCACGTTTTATGTTTTACATACTAGGCACGAGTACTTAAAAACTTATATATGTGTGGGTTATACAACGGCACAAACATTCCCTTTAGCTCGGTAACGTTTAATCATTGGTTTTTGAACCGTGAACGCGAATCTTAGATATGGATCCATAGGGTTTGACATCCCCACTCGGGCTAGTCGCGCTAGCATTTAACGAGTGATTAATACTTCGAAATCATACGCACTTGTCAAGTGTACTTTCAGGGGGTATAAACGTTAAGTTAGTTACCAAGTGCCCACGGTTAAGCATATACTTTATCATATCGTTTTGAAACGCTCTTTGTAGCACTGAAATCTCGTGGCCTACCTTATATTACTGTTATACTTAAACTATAGCTCACCAACCGTTGTGTTGACATTTTAAGCATGTTTTTCTCAGGTGCCTAAGGTTTGCTTCCGCTGTGTTACTAGACTTGCTGTAGACACCCGCTGCTCTAGAGATGTCAACTGCATGAAATACTTTATTTTGCATTTAAACTTTAATACTTTTAAACTATGTTTTGTAACGACCTAAGGGTCACATTCATTTATTCATGCTTGCTATTCGTAGAAGCATACTGTTGGTGTAAAACATTTGATGTCGGTTATGACGTCACCTTTTTAATCGTGAATGCAACTTCTTTTATTACAGCATATAGTACTTAACCTTGTAATGATCCTGTTATTGATGATTCGTACACGATGGTTTTGTACGGGGCATCACAAAGAATATGCCAAACTTATTTTTAAAGAAAAAGATATTATCAAATCTTTAAGATAAGATCAAATCTGCTAAAATAAATTAAAAGGATTTTATCCATAAATAAATGAAACATTCTAGAGCATATTACCTAAGAAACTTCCTAATTAAACCTTAACTTGTTCTTGAAGAAAAAATTACCTAACCCTAATCTTTACCCTATAAATTGACCCCTTAGCTCCTTAGTTTTTCATTCATTCCAAACCCAAAAAACTCCTACAAAAAAAATTCTCTCTCTCCCTCCTCTCTCCTTGATTTCGGCCGACCGAAATCACCACCATCGGCTATTTTTTTTGGCCGACCACCACCACACGCCGCCTTGAAACGCCGTAGATCCAGCCACCGCCACCGTTGTCGGATTTTTCCTTTTTCGTTTCATTCATCTCCTTTTGAGGTAGATCTATTTTTTTTAACTCTTTTTATTAAAACATAACATATTAAGATGAATACATCAAGTATCTTTAATTACTAAACTTGCTAATCTTGTTTTAAGGATAATTAAATTCGTATTTATTAAAACATTAATTTTTTAGAAGCTGAAAAAGTTTTATTTTCTCATTTTGAGTTCATATTTGGATTCCTCTTTCAAAACCGTTCAAAACGCATATATGGAACATACTTTTTCGATTTAAAACGAGTTAGTTATGATTAAAACAAGATTTTGAATCCAATACTTCTTACATACGGGATTTTGTATAATTTTTCATTAAAATAATATTTTTATATCTTTATAAGGTAAGTGTAATATATTTAATTAATATATTATAACTATCTTGTTTTAAAAGATAAATACAAAGATTTTGTATATCTTTTATATTTAGAAAGTATCTATTACTATAAATTTATTTTGAATTAATGGATATAAATATTTGAAATTTATATAAAATTATATTATTAATATATTAATATTATTACACTTAAGTAATGATAATATATTTATAATTATTAAACTTATAATATAGCTTAACTATATATTATACGTCGGTATAATTTAAACTATAATCACAACAAGATAACATACGACTTTCAAAATTTCACCGCTACCTACGGTCGTAAGAGGATGATGTCTAGGTTGCCTTTAAGGGACAAGCTTGTGGATCTCGAATGTCATGACTTAGTTTCTGATCAAGAGTCCTGGGCCCCCGGTTACACCTGGTCATTCGGAACTTATTTGATAGCATCGAAGTTTGAGCAAAGTTATATTAACATCAAATGTAATAATAGTGGAAACATAAACATATGTTTAGTCAATCCTTAATATACTTAGGATTCTTCATTTGTCAAATGGACAAATTTCTGATTAAGTCTATATATCTCTAGGTTGAAGGCCTGGTATATACTCTGGTTCTTTTCATTCGTGGAATTATCTTCATCTTCGATTTAAGGTGAACTCATAGCCCCGTTTTTACATATTTTATTGTATTTTATAAATCTTGGGGTGAGACACATGCTTACTTTTAAATAATTTACAATTTAGACACAACTGCCTAAACGTTTTGATATGCAACTTCATGAGACTATTGTTAACTTGTATTCTTACATGCAAATTCCCGCCATAATATCGTTAATTGCTGGAATTAAAATGTTGCAAGCTTAATTATTGTGAGTAGGCCTATTGAGAGTGACGTCTCTACCCGTTGACCGATCGTCAATGGGGTACATAATAATGATTACCGACACACGCTCCGTGTCAGGGGTTTATGTTTAGCTCGATATTATAACTCATGGCATATTGATATTTTGATGTTTTGAATTAAATCTTGTTGTCTAAAACTTTATTGATTATATAAACCTATGATGTTCGCTCAACCATTGTGTTGATATTTTAAGCATGTTTGTCTCAGGTGAAGATTAGCTTATGTGCTGCCCTATGTTGCTTGCTAGCTGATGCATTGAAGTCCACATATTTATGTCTTAACATTAACAATTATTAATTACATTTGGATTTATTATTTAAAGCATTATTACGTCTCCGCTGCAATACTATCATGTTTCGATAAAACGTCTCATTTAGAGTCGTGTGTAGTGACCCGAACTTTTCCATGTTTATATATATTAATTGAGATTGATATTTACATGATTAAATGTTTCCAACATGTTAAGCAATCAAACTTGTTAAGATTTGATTAATTGAAATATGTTTCATATAGACAATTGACCACCCAAGTTGACCGGTGATTCACGAACGTTAAAACTTGTAAAAACTATATGATGACATATATATGGATATATATATAGTTAACATGATACTATGATAAGTAAACATATCATTAAGTATATTAACAATGAACTACATATGTAAAAACAAGACTACTAACTTAATGATTTTTAAACGAGAGATATATGTAACGATTATCGTTGTAAAGACATTTAATGTATATATATATCATATTAAGAGATATTCATACATTATAATATCATGATAATATAATAATTTAAAATCTCATTTGATATTATTAACATTGGGTTAACAACATTTAACAAGATTGTTAACCTAAAGGTTTCAAAACAACACTTACATGTAACGACTAACGATGACTTAACGACTCAGTTAAAATGTATATACATGTAGTGTTTTAATATGTATTTATACACTTTTGAAAGACTTCAATACACTTATCAAAATACTTCTACTTAACAAAAATGCTTACAATTACATCCTCGTTCAGTTTCATCAACAATTCTACTCGTATGCACCCGTATTTGTACTCGTACAATACACAGCTTTTAGATGTATGTACTATTGGTATATACACTCCAATGATCAGCTCTTAGCAGCCCATTTGAGTCACCTAACATATGTGGGAACCATCATTTGGCAACTAGCATGAAATATCTCATAAAATTACAAAAATATGAGTAATCATTCATGACTTATTTACATGAAAACAAAATTACATATCCTTTATATCTAATCCATACACCAACGACCAAAAACACCTACAAACACTTTCATTCTTCAATTTTCTTCATCTAATTGATCTCTCTCAAGTTCTATCTTCAAGTTCTAAGTGTTCTTCATAAATTCTACAAGTTCTAGTTACATAAAATCAAGAATACTTTCAAGTTTGCTAGCTCACTTCCAATCTTGTGAGGTGATCATCCAACCTCAAGAAATCTTTATTTCTTACAGTAGGTTATCATTCTAATACAAAGTAATAATCATATTCAAACTTTGGTTCAATTTCTATAACTATAACAATCTTATTTCAAGTGATGATCTTACTTGAACTTGTTTTCGTGTCATGATTCTGCTTCAAGAACTTCGAGCCATCCAAGGATCCGTTGAAGCTAGATCCATTTTTCTCTTTTCCAGTAGGTTTATCCAAGGAACTTAAGGTAGTAATAATGTTCATAACATCATTCGATTCATACATATAAAGTTATCTTATTCGAAGGTTTAAACTTGTAATCACTAGAACATAGTTTAGTTAATTCTAAACTTGTTCGCAAACAAAAGTTAATCCTTCTAACTTGACTTTTAAAATCAACTAAACACATGTTCTATATCTATATGATATGCTAACTTAATGATTTAAAACCTAGAAACACGAAAAACACCGTAAAACCGGATTTACGCCGTCGTAGTAACACCGCGGGCTGTTTTGGGTTAGTTAATTAAAAACTATGATAAACTTTGATTTAAAAGTTGTTATTCTGAGAAAATGATTTTTATTATGACCATGAAACTATATCCAAAAATTATGGTTAAACTCAAAGTGGAAGTATGTTTTCTAAAATGGTCATCTAGATGTCGTTCTTTCGACTGAAATGACTACCTTTACAAAAATGACTTGTAACTTATTTTTCCGACTATAAACCTATACTTTTTCTGTTTAGATTCATAAAATAGAGTTCAATATGAAACCATAGCAATTTGATTCACTCAAAACGGATTTAAAATGAATAAGTTATGGGTAAAACAAGATTGGATAATTTTTCTCATTTTAGCTACGTGAAAATTGGTAATAAATCTATTCCAGCCATAACTTAATCAACTTGTATTGTATATTATGTAATCTTGAGATACCATAGACACGTATACAATGTTTCGACCTATCATGTCGACACATCTATATATATTTCGGAACAACCATAGACACTCTATATGTGAATGTTGGAGTTAGCTATACAGGGTTGAGGTTGATTCCAAAATATATATAGTTTGAGTTGTGATCAATACTGAGATACGTATACACTGGGTCGTGGATTGATTCAAGATAATATTTATCGATTTATTTTTGTACATCTAACTGTGGACAACTAGTTGTAGGTTACTAACGAGGACAGCTAACTTAATAAACTTAAAACATCAAAATATATTAAAAGTGTTGTAAATATATTTTGAACATACTTTGATATATATGTATATATTGTTATAGGTTCGTGAATCAACCAGTGGTCAAGTCTTACTTCCCGACGAAGTAAAAATATGTGAAAGTGAGTTATAGTCCCACTTTTAAAATCTAATATTTTTGGGATGAGAATACATGCAGGTTTTATAAATGATTTACAAAATAGACACAAGTATGTGAAACTACATTCTATGGTTGAATTATCGAAATCGAATATGCCCCTTTTTATTAAGTCTGGTAATCTAAGAATTAGGGAACAGACACCCTAATTGACGCGAATCCTAAAGATAGATCTATTGGGCCTAACAAACCCCATCCAAAGTACCGGATGCTTTAGTACTTCAAAATTTATATCATATCCGAAGGGTGTCCCGGAATGATGGGGATATTCTTATATATGCATCTTGTTAATGTCGGTTACCAGGTGTTCACCATATGAATGATTTTTTTATCTCTATGTATGGGATGTGTATTGAAATATGAAATCTTGTGGTCTATTATTATGATTTGATATATATAGGTTAAACCTATAACTCACCAACATTTTTGTTGACGTTTTAAGCATGTTTATTCTCAGGTGATTATTAAGAGCTTCCGCTGTCGCATAGTTAAATAAGGACGAGATTTGGAGTCCATGCTTGTATGATATTGTGTAAAAACTGCATTCAAGAAACTTATTTTGTTGTAACATATTTGTATTGTAAACCATTATGTAATGGTCGTGTGTAAACAGGATATTTTAGATTATCATTATTTGATAATCTACGTAAAGCTTTTTAAACCTTTATTGATGAAATAAAGGTTATGGTTTGTTTTAAAAATGAATGCAGTCTTTGAAAAACGTCTCATATAGAGGTCAAAACCTCGCAACGAAATCAATTAATATGGAACGTTTTTAATCAATAAGAACGGGACATTTCAGTTGGTATCAGAGTGTTGGTCTTAGAGAACCAGAAAATTTGCATTAGTGTGTCTTATCGAGTTTGTTAGGATGCATTAGTGAGTCTGAACTTCGACCGTATTTTCTTTAAAAATGATTGCTTAACATTTTTGTTGGAAACTATATATTATTAACATGTATATATTATGTGATATATTAATCTCTTAACATGTTTGATATTGTGTGATAGATGTCTACCTCTAGCACAAATCCCATTGACTCACCTAATAATAACGAAGAGTCGAATATATATTGGACTGATTCACAAGTTCCCGAAGAAGAACCGGAAGAAGAATCAGAACCGGAAGAAGAATCAGAACCGGAAGAGGAGGAACCGGAGGAGGAAATAGAACCGGTGGGGGAAATAATAAAACGGTTAAGTAAAAGAAAATCCTCAACCAACCGACCAAGGTTAATTATGGTCAATGGTGTTTCCGCCAAGGAAGCAAAATATTGGGAGGATTACCAATTCTCCGATGAATCGGATTCCGACGAGAATTCCGATGATGTTATAGAAATTACCCCAACTGAATTTAAAAAGGCAAAAGAAAATAATAAGGGAAAGGGCATAAAAATAGAGAAATCTAATTCCAACCCCGATGAACTTTATATGTATCGTCAACCCCCGAAGTCCTTAAGTTGTAACAATGACCCGGGAACCTCTAAACCACCAGGTTTTTCTAAACCAATGTGGAAAATTACGGCTCGTATTAGGGGAACATCATATATCCCTAGAAACTTGGCAAAACGAACCAAAACCGAAGAAGAAGAAACAAGCGAGTCGGAATAAGATAGTTGTATTCGTGTGGTGTAATATATGTAATATAGTGTGCTTATGCTTTATGATATATGTAAAAATTGCTTGTATTAATAAGTATTTTTTTTATGAATCTAACTCTTGTCTATTTTACAGTATAAAAACACAAAATGGATAGACAACCCAATATTTTAAGAGACCTACCCGGAGACATGATTGATGAAATCTTGTCTAGAGTCGGTCAGAATTCTTCGGCACAACTATTTAAGGCGAGATCAGTTTGTAAGACATTCGAAGAACGTTCCAAGAATGCCTTGGTTTATAAAAGGCTTTCGTTTGAAAGAAGGGGGATATCACATTGGGAAATCCATAAGTTACGATGTGTTTACTTTGACGCATATATTGCGGGGAACCCAAATGCTATTTTACGCAATGGGTTAAGAAATTATTTTGACTCAATATATCCGAAAATTGGACTTCGTGATTTAGAAAAAGCGGCTAACATGCAACATAAAGAAGCATGTTATGCTTACGGATTAGTAATGTTCGCTTCTCACCAAAGTGAGAACAAGAACATCGGCCTACAACTATTAAACAAAATGTTCCCACAAGTGATGGAGTCGGTAATTGGGGTAAGAAATGAGGTTTTTAGATTGTTACGGGACTGTTGGACATTACGTAACCCTCGTCCCTTTGACGACGTTACAACACGCTGTCTTATCAACGACCATAACGGTTATATTCCATAAGACCAAGGATGGAAAGTAATCCTAGTAAAACCAGAATGCATGACTTGTTTCTGGACGTATGAATTACGTGTCTTTATTGCCTTTGCTGAACGACTTGTGTACTAGCTAGAATTATCTTCACAACCATCTTGTATCAAATTTATTGTGTGCTATATTTCATGCTATATGTAAAATAAGCGGTATTGTAAGTTTGTAAAATATTGTGTAAAAGTTTGAATGCGAAATATTATTATAATCAGTTTTTCATATAGAATTGTAGTAGTTGAATTGTATATTAGCTACTAAGTATGAACTTAACGGGTAGGTACTACCCGAATTTAAACTTATAAAACGCTAATATGAAGAAAAATCTTTTATAAATGAGTTCATATTATGCTACGAAATACTATTAACTACTCTTAATATTCTATATGATTAACTTGTTCCATTTGACTATTTTGAAGGAAATGGCACCGACTACTCGACACACCGTGAATATGAATGAAGAGGAATTCCGTACTTTTCTAGCTTCAAACATAGCCGCAGTACAGGCTGCGCTACATACCAACAATAACCTTGGATCTAGCAGTACAGGAAATCGTGTAGGATGCACCTACAAAGAATTCACTGCCTGCAAACCTTTGGAATTTGATGGAACCGAAGGACCGATCGGATTGAAACGGTGGACCGAGAAGGTCGAATTGGTGTTTGCCATAAGTAAGTGTACTGAAGAGGACAAAGTAAAGTACGCTACGCATACCTTCACAGGTTCTGCGTTAACATGGTGGAATACCTATCTAGAGCAAGTGGGACAAGACGATGCGTACGCACTACCGTGGTCAGCATTCAAGCACTTGATGAACGAGAAGTACTGTCCCAGAACCGAGGTCAATAAGCTCAAGACAGAACTTAGAGGGTTACGAACCCAAGGATTTGATATTACCACATACGAAAGACGATTCACAGAATTGTGCCTATTGTGTCCGGGAGCATTCGAAGATGAGGAAGAGAAGATCGACGCATTTGTGAAAGGATTACCGGAAAGAATCCAAGAAGATATAAGTTCACACGAGCCCGCCTCCATACAACAGGCATGTAGAATGGCTCACAAACTAGTGAACCAGATTGAAGAAAGAATTAAAGAACAGACTGCTGAAGAGGCCAATGTGAAGCAAGTCAAAAGAAAGTGGGAGGAAAACGGTGATAAGAATCACCAATACAACAACAACAGCAATTACAACAATAATCGCAACAATTATCCCAACAATCGCAACATCAATCGCAACTACAACAAACGGCCCAACAACAACAACAACAACAACAACAACAACAACAACAACAACAACAACAACAACAACAACAACAACAACTACAACAATCATCCCAACAACAATAATAACCGCAACAACAACAACAATCAGAAGCAGCTATGCCAAAGGTGTGAAAAGTATCACTCGGGGTTCTGCACCAAATTTTGCAACAAGTGTAAAAGAAATGGTCATAGCGCGGCGAAGTGTGAGGTCTACGGACCAGGGGTTAATAGAACGAAAGGAACAAATAGTGTCGGAACGAGTAATGGCGGAGCAAGTAGTGTCGGAGCAAGTTATGCCAATGTAGTTTGTTATAAATGTGGAAAACCGGGCCACATTATTAGAAATTGCCCGAACCAGGAGAACACGAATGGACAAGGCCGCGGAAGAGTTTTCAATATTAATGCGGCAGAGGCACAGGAAGACCCGGAGCTTGTTACGGGTACGTTTCTTACTGACAATAAATCTGCTTACGTTTTATTTGATTCGGGTGCGGATAGAAGCTATATGAGTAGAGATTTTTGTGCTAAATTAAGTTGTCCATTGACGCCTTTGGATAGTAAATTTTTACTTGAATTAGCAAATGGTAAATTAATTTCAGCAGATAATATATGTCGGAATCGAGAAATTAAACTTGTTAGCGAAACATTTAAGATTGACTTGATACCAGTAGAGTTAGGGAGTTTTGATGTAATAATCGGTATGGACTGGTTGAAAGAAGTGAAAGCAGAGATCGTTTGTTACAAAAATGCAATTCGCATCATACGAGAAAAAGGAAAACCCTTAATGGTGTACGGAGAAAAGGGCAACATGAAGCTACATCTTATTAGTAATTTAAAGGCACAAAAACTAATAAGAAAAGGTTGCTATGCTGTTCTAGCACACGTCGAGAAAGTACAAACTGAAGAAAAGAGCATCAATGATGTTCCCGTCGCAAAAGAATTTCCCGATGTATTTCCGAAAGAATTACCGGGATTACCCCCACATCGATCCGTTGAATTTCAAATAGATCTTGTACCAGGAGCTGCACCAATAGCTCGTGCTCCTTACAGACTCGCACCCAGCGAGATGAAAGAACTGCAAAGCCAATTACAAGAACTTTTAGAGCGTGGTTTCATTCGACCAAGCACATCACCGCGGGGAGCTCCTGTTTTGTTTGTCAAGAAGAAAGATGGTACATTCAGGTTGTGTATCGACTACCGAGAGTTGAACAAACTTACCATCAAGAACCGCTACCCACTACCGAGAATCGACGACTTATTTGATCAACTACAAGGCTCGTCTGTTTATTCAAAGATTGACTTACGTTCCGGGTATCATCAAATGCGGGTGAAAGAAGATGATATTCCAAAGACTGCTTTCAGAACACGTTACGGTCATTACGAGTTTATGGTCATGCCGTTTGGTTTAACTAATGCACCAGCTGTGTTCATGGACCTTATGAACCGAGTGTGTGGACCATACCTTGACAAGTTTGTCATTGTTTTCATTGATGACATACTTATTTACTCAAAGAATGACCAAGAACACGGTGAACATTTGAGAAAGGTGTTAGAAGTATTGAGGAAGGAAGAATTGTACGCTAAGTTTTCAAAGTGTGCATTTTGGTTGGAAGAAGTTCAATTCCTCGGTCACATAGTGAACAAAGAAGGTATTAAGGTGGATCCGGCAAAGATAGAAACTGTTGAAAAGTGGGAAACCCCGAAAACTCCGAAACACATACGCCAGTTTTTAGGACTAGCTGGTTACTACAGAAGGTTCATCCAAGACTTTTCCAGAATAGCAAAACCCTTGACTGCATTAACGCATAAAGGGAAGAAATTTGAATGGAAGGATGAACAAGAGAAAGCGTTTCAGTTATTGAAGAAAAAGCTAACTACGACACCTATATTGTCATTGCCTGAAGGGAATGATGATTTTGTGATTTATTGTGACGCATCAAAGCAAGGTCTCGGTTGTGTATTAATGCAACGAACGAAGGTGATTGCTTATGCGTCTAGACAATTGAAGATTCACGAGCAAAATTATACGACGCATGATTTGGAATTAGGCGCGGTTGTTTTTGCATTAAAGACTTGGGGGCACTACTTATATGGGGTCAAAAGTATTATATATACCGACCACAAAAGTCTTCAACACATATTTAATCAGAAACAACTGAATATGAGGCAGCGTAGGTGGATTGAATTATTGAATGATTACAACTTTGAGATTCGTTACCACCTGGGGAAGGCAAATGTGGTAGCCGATGCCTTGATCAGGAAGGACAGAGAACCCATTCGAGTAAAATCTATGAATATAATGATTCATAATAACCTTACTACTCAAATAAAGGAGGCGCAACAAGGAGTTTTAAAAGAGGGAAATTTAAAGGATGAAATACCCAAAGGATCGGAGAAGCATCTTAATATTCGAGAAGACGAAACCCGGTATAGGGCTGAAAGGATTTGGGTACCAAAATTTGGAGATATGAGAGAAATGGTACTTAGAGAAGCTCATAAAACCAGATACTCAATACATCCTGGAACGGGGAAGATGTACAAGGATCTCAAGAAACATTTTTGGTGGCCGGGTATGAAAGCCGATGTTGCTAAATACGTAGGAGAATGTTTGACGTGTTTTAAGGTTAAAGCTGAGCATCAGAAACCATCAGGTCTACTTCAACAACCCGAAATCCCGGAATGGAAATGGGAAAATATTACCATGGATTTCATCACTAAATTGCCAAGGACTACAAGTGGTTTTGATACTATTTGGGTAATAGTTGATCGTCTCACCAAATCAGCACACTTCCTGCCAATAAGAGAAGATGACAAGATGGAGAAGTTAGCACGACTGTATTTGAAGGAAGTCGTCTCCAGACATGGAATACCAATCTCTATTATCTCTGATAGGGATGGCAGATTTATTTCAAGATTCTGGCAGACATTACAGCAAGCATAAGGAACTCGTCTAGATATGAGTACTGCCTATCATCCACAAACTGATGGGCAGAGCGAAAGGACGATACAAACGCTTGAAGACATGCTACGAGCATGTGTTATTGATTTCGGAAACAGTTGGGATCGACATCTACCGTTAGCAGAATTTTCCTACAACAACAGCTACCATTCAAGCATTGAAATGGCGCCGTTTGAAGCACTTTATGGTAGAAAGTGCAGGTCTCCGATTTGTTGGAGTGAAGTGGGGGATAGACAGATTACGGGTCCGGAGATTATACAAGAAACTACCGAGAAGATCATCCAAATTCAATAACGGTTGAAAACCGCCCAAAGTCGACAAAAGAGCTACGCTGACATTAAAAGAAAAGATATAGAATTTGAAATTGGAGAGATGGTCATGCTTAAAGTTGCTCCTTGGAAAGGCGTTGTTCGATTTGGTAAACGAGGGAAATTAAATCCAAGGTATATTGGACCATTCAAGATTATTGATCGTGTCGGACCAGTAGCTTACCGACTTGAGTTACCTCAACAACTCGTGGCTGTACATAACACTTTCCACGTCTCAAATTTGAAGAAATGTTTTGCTAAAGAAGATCTCACTATTCCGTTAGATGAAATCCAAATCAACGAAAAACTTCAATTCATCGAAGAACCCGTCGAAATAATGGATCGTGAGGTTAAAAGACTTAAGCAAAACAAGATACCAATTGTTAAGCTTCGATGGAATGCTCGTAGAGGACCTGAGTTCACCTGGGAGCGTGAAGATCAGATGAAGAAGAAATACCCGCATCTATTTCCAGAAGATTCGTCAACACCTTCAACAGCTTAAAATTTCGGGACGAAATTTATTTAACGGGTAGGTACTGTAGTGACCTGAACTTTTCCATGTTTATATATATTAATTGAGATTGATATTTACATGATTAAATGTTTCCAACATGTTAAGCAATCAAACTTGTTAAGATTTGATTAATTGAAATATGTTTCATATAGACAATTGACCACCCAAGTTGACCGGTGATTCACGAACGTTAAAACTTGTAAAAACTATATGATGACATATATATGGATATATATATAGTTAACATGATACTATGATAAGTAAACATATCATTAAGTATATTAACAATGAACTACATATGTAAAAACAAGACTACTAACTTAATGATTTTTAAACGAGAGATATATGTAACGATTATCGTTGTAAAGACATTTAATGTATATATATCATATTAAGAGATATTCATACATTATAATATCATGATAATATAATAATTTAAAATCTCATTTGATATTATAAACATTGGGTTAACAACATTTAACAAGATTGTTAACCTAAAGGTTTCAAAACAACACTTACATGTAACGACTAACGATGACTTAACGACTCAGTTAAAATGTATATACATGTAGTGTTTTAATATGTATTTATACACTTTTGAAAGACTTCAATACACTTATCAAAATACTTCTACTTAACAAAAATGCTTACAATTACATCCTCGTTCAGTTTCATCAACAATTCTACTCGTATGCACCCGTATTCGTACTCGTACAATACACAGCTTTTAGATGTATGTACTATTGGTATATACACTCCAATGATCAGCTCTTAGCAGCCCATGTGAGTCACCTAACACATGTGGGAACCATCATTTGGCAACTAGCATGAAATATCTCATAAAATTACAAAAATATGAGTAATCATTCATGACTTATTTACATGAAAACAAAATTACATATCCTTTATATCTAATCCATACATCAACGACCAAAAACACCTACAAACACTTTCATTCTTAAATTTTCTTCATCTAATTGATCTCTCTCAAGTTCTATCTTCAAGTTCTAAGTGTTCTTCATAAATTCTACAAGTTCTAGTTACATAAAATCAAGAATACTTTCAAGTTTGCTAGCTCACTTCCAATCTTGTGAGGTGATCATCCAACCTCAAGAAATCTTTGTTTCTTACAGTAGGTTATCATTCTAATACAAGGTAATAATCATATTCAAACTTTGGTTCAATTTCTATAACTATAACAATCTTATTTCAAGTGATGATCTTACTTGAACTTGTTTTCGTGTCATGATTCTGCCTCAAGAACTTCGAGCCATCCAAGGATCCGTTGAAGCTAGATCCATTTTTCTCTTTTCCAGTAGGTTTATCCAAGGAACTTAAGGTAGTAATGATGTTCATAACATCATTCGATTCATACATATAAAGCTATCTTATTCGAAGGTTTAAACTTGTAATCACTAGAACATAGTTTAGTTAATTCTAAACTTGTTCGCAAACAAAAGTTAATCCTTCTAACTTGACTTTTAAAATCAACTAAACACATGTTCTATATCTATATGATATGCTAACTTAATGATTTAAAACCTGGAAACACGAAAAACACCGTAAAACCGGATTTACGCCGTCGTAGTAACACCGCGGGCTGTTTTGGGTTAGTTAATTAAAAACTATGATAAACTTTGATTTAAAAGTTGTTATTCTGAGAAAATGATTTTATTATGAACATGAAACTATATCCAAAAATTATGGTTAAACTCAAAGTGGAAGTATGTTTTCTAAAATGGTCATCTAGACGTCGTTCTTTCGACTGAAATGACTACCTTTACAAAAATGACTTGTAACTTATTTTTCCGACTATAAACCTATACTTTTTCTGTTTAGATTCATAAAATAGAGTTCAATATGAAACCATAGCAATTTGATTCACTCAAAACGGATTTAAAATGAAGAAGTTATGGGTAAAAACAAGATTGGATAATTTTTCTTATTTTAGCTACGTGAAAATTGGTAATAAATCTATTTCAGCCATAACTTAATCAACTTGTATTGTATATTATGTAATCTTGAGATACCATAGACACGTATACAATGTTTCGACCTATCATGTCGACACATCTATATATATTTCGGAACAACCATAGACACTCTATATGTGAATGTTGGAGTTAGCTATACAGGGTTGAGGTTGATTCCAAAATATATATAGTTTGAGTTGTGATCAATACTGAGATACGTATACACTGGGTCGTGGATTGATTCAAGATAATATTTATCGATTTATTTCTGTACATCTAACTGTGGACAACTAGTTGTAGGTTACTAACGAGGACAGCTGACTTAATAAACTTAAAATATCAAAATATATTAAAAGTGTTGTAAATATATTTTGAACATACTTTGATATATATGTATATATTGTTTTAGGTTCGTGAATCAACCAGTGGTCAAGTCTTACTTCCCGACGAAGTAAAAATCTGTGAAAGTGAGTTATAGTCCCACTTTTAAAATCTAATATTTTTGGGATGAGAATACATGCATGTTTTATAAATGATTTACAAAATAGACACAAGTACGTGAAACTACATTCTATGGTTGAATTATCGAAATCGAATATGCCCCTTTTTATTAAGTCTGGTAATCTAAGAATTAGGGAACAGACACCCTAATTGACGCGAATCCTAAAGATAGATCTATTGGGCCTAACCAACCCCATCCAATGTACCGGATGCTTTAGTACTTCAAAATTTATATCATATCCGAAGGGTGTCCCGAAATGATGGGGATATTCTTATATATGCATCTTGTTAATGTCGGTTACCAGGTGTTCACCATATGAATGATTTTTTTATCTCTATGTATGGGATGTGTGTTGAAATATGAAATCTTGTGGTCTATTATTATGATTTGATATATATAGGTTAAACCTATAACTCACCAACATTTTTGTTGACGTTTTAAGCATGTTTATTCTCAGGTGATTATTAAGAGCTTCCGCTGTCGCATACTTAAATAAGGACGAGATTTGGAGTCCATGCTTGTATGATATTGTGTAAAAACTGCATTCAAGAAACTTATTTTGTTGTAACATATTTGTATTGTAAACCATTATGTAATGGTCGTGTGTAAACATGATATTTTAGATTATCATTATTTGATAATCTACGTAAAGCTTTTTAAACCTTTATTGATGAAATAAAGGTTATGGTTTGTTTTAAAAATGAATGCAGTCTTTGAAAAACGTCTCATATAGAGGTCAAAACCTCGCAACGAAATCAATTAATATGGAACGTTTTTAATCAATAAGAACGGGACATTTCATCGTGCTCACTTATATACTTGTGTTGTGATATTGTGAAGTCATATTTACCCCCGACCCTATTTGGGGGTATGACAGAGTGGTATCAGAGCCAGGTTCCGGACCAACGTGCACAGCGGGGACGTTGTGTCCCATTAGGGGGAGGATTGTAACATTTGTGTTACATCCGTCCCACATCGGTTGGAGAGGAGAACGAAGCATGCCTTATAAGGGTGTGGAGACCTTTCCTATAATGGCGCGTTTTGGAACCACAAGCGTAGCATATCTCATGAGAACTCTGCAGTTAAGCGTGCTCAGGCGAGAGCACTACCAGGATGGGTGACCTCCTGGGAAAGTGCTCGTCGTGTGTGGTTTTGCCAAGAAAAATCCGTGCGCCTACGGGCAAAGCGGACAATATCATGCTACGGGGAACGTTTACCTGGGATATTACAGAGTGGTATCAGAGCCAGGTTTGTTATAGAGAACCAGGATTTCATTTTAAGTGTGCCTTATGTGCTAGTTAGGGTGCCTTAGCAATCTATAGGACTATACCATTTCCTGGCTTAGTTTAAGTGTCTTTCTTATTTGTTTATATTCTTTCTTTTTAAGTGACTTTACTTATTCATATTCTTGCCTTAGTTTTAAGTACTATCCTCATTTTTATGTTTGCCTTACTGTGCTCTCCTTCCATCTTGCCTTCACACCGTACTTTAGAATCTACCTAGTACTCTTTCTTCTTTTAGGATGTCATTCATGACTTCTGAATTTCGCGAAATTTCCATGACATCTATTACGGTCATGTACATAACATTATGATACGTACCGTGGTGCCTTGGGTTGCGAACCAGGAAACATCATTCTTAACTTGTGAAGATTCTCTCCGTGCTATCCTTAGTGCGTTGGGAAAACGTTTTAGGTTATGGATTCTGTAAAACGGCAAATAAGTTTTAAGCCCTTAGGAAGTTTTCTAATAAATAAAATTTTGTAGTTTGGATCACGTGTCTTGTCCTTATGGAACGTGATTATATAACAGTAATTCATATAGAAATTCTAATATCATGACATATGGAATAGAAAGTGAATCAAAGAAACATTCCCAAGCCATTCATTCGAAAATCTCAATGATATTACATGAAGAGTAATCATCATCTGATTTGTAGATATACGAAGAGCTCGTTTCAACCCAACTATCTATCTTATACCCATGAGTAGATTAACAATCCTCATATACCATAAAGGTTGTAAAGCTTTGCATTCTTTCTTTCTTAAACAACCTATCTCTTTATCTTTGACGCTTAATATTCACGCTCCTTCACTGGAAGGAAGGATGGATATTCTTAAGTGATCTGAAGTGACACCCCTGAAATTTCTTCAAAGCATGCCTCCTATTATCTGTAATTACGCTTCTGGTGTAGATTTTCATGAACCCATTAGAAAACTCGTCGAAAATAAGCGACAATCACTCGCAAGGATTTAATTTGAATTTTCAAGCGTCAATTCTTATAAACACCACAGCATTCACCTACTACACCATTATAAACTCCTGATACACCACCACCATCACCCAATCATGACCCTCTGCCTAAAGACGCTGCTTACCATGGTAGAACTTTCCAACGGGTATCTTTTGATTACCACATAAATCAAAAGAATCCCATCATACTCTAGCGTATTCACATTTCGGGCCAGTAAAGGGCATACTATATATATATATATATATATATATATATATATATATATATATATATATATATATATATATATATATATATATATATATATATATATATTTCCCTTACAATTTTGAAAAACATGTGATCCCTCACACGCTCCATATGATCAAAGGTAGCATTGATATTATCATTATGTTACTTAAGGTCAAACATCGCGTAATTTGTTGTACCTAAACAATAAGTCGTGACCTTTGAAGCGTTAACCGTTTACCTGGAAAATCTTACGATTTTGCCTCGGTGTTAAAAGCATGTTAGTTGTATCATTAGATGATCAAATAGCAATGGTTCTAACAATAGGCAAGTGACACCATGTCCTTACATCACCCATACTTATTGTGGAAATTTGTACCATCCCGACAATAATCACCGATTTAGCGAGGACTTGAAGAATTGATTTTCAATGATCATCACATAGTCGAAAGTCACTGCATTAGTGTAGTGACCCGAACTTTTTCATGTTTATATATATATTAAATGAAATTGATATTTACATGATTAAATGTTTTCAACATGTTAAGCAATCAAACTTGTTAAGACTTGATTTATTGAAATGAGTTTCATGTAGACAATTGACCACCCAAGTTGACCGGGCGATTCACGAATGTTAAAACTTGTAAAAACAACATGATAATATATATATATATATATATATATATATATATATATATATATATATATATATATATATATATATATATATATATATATATATATATATATTTAACATGATATTATGATGAGTAAGTATCTCACCAAGTATATTAACAATGAGTTATATACATAAAATGAGACTGCTGAATTAAGGAAACTCGAAACGATATATATATAGACTATTGTTATAACAACGTCTTACTAAATATATATGTATCATATTAAGATTTTAATACACCATGTTTGACATGATAAAATTATAATTAAATATATCATTAAGTGTATTAACAATGAACTGCATATGTAAAACAAGACTACTAACTTAAGAATTACAAAACGAGACATCTATGTAACGATTATCGTTGTAACGACATTTTAATATATATATATATATATATATATATATATATATATATATATATATATATATATATATATATATATATATATATATATATATATATATATATATATATATATAGGGGCAGGATCAATGGGGAAGTAACCAATCGGGGGGAAGCAATTTTTTTTTCGTTTTTTTTGGATTTTTTTTTCCGGCATCAAGATCACACGAAAATATG
Organism: Rutidosis leptorrhynchoides; assembly: GCF_046630445.1. Classification (NCBI taxonomy): domain Eukaryota; kingdom Viridiplantae; phylum Streptophyta; class Magnoliopsida; order Asterales; family Asteraceae; genus Rutidosis; species Rutidosis leptorrhynchoides. The sequence goes on from NC_092334.1 coordinate 545,993,836, forward strand.
AACATTTAGAAGAGACACTTCGTGATGAATGTTATTATTTAGGCGGGAAAACGATCGACAAAAATAACATTCAAGATAATATTGTTCGTGAAGAATATGAACGTTTTTTTTTCATGTTTTGTGAAGTAAAATTTAGCCCGATTTAGAGTTTAGGGTTTAGGTTTGATGTTTTGGGTTTATTACATAAACCCAAAGCATCAAACCTTAAACCCTAAACTCTAAACCGTTCGTGTTAAAAACTCAATCTAAATCCTAAATCTAAACCCTAAATCTAAACCATATATATATATATATATATATATATATATATATATATATATATATATATATATATATATATATATATATAGTGGTAGGATCAAGAGGGAAGTAACCAATCGGGGGGAAGCGGGGGGAAGCAATAACTTTTTTTTTCGTTTTCTAAAAAAACCTTGTTCACGAACATTATAGATGGGATGAAAATATGAACATTTAGTAGAGACACTTTGTGATAAATGTTTTTATTTTGGCGAGAAAACGCTCGAAGAAGTAATATATAACAATTATCATGTTTTTCGAGCGTATGTTGAGGTTTTAGCTATTGTGGTTTAGATATTAGGGTTTATAGATTTTAGATATTAGGGTTTAGAAATTTAGGGTTTAGGGTTTAGATTTAGGGTTTAGATTTAGGATTTAGATTGAGTTTATAACACGAACGGTTTAGAGTTTAGGGTTTAGGGTTTAGGGTTTGATGTTTTGGGTTTATGTAATAAACCCAAAACATCAAACCCTAAACCCTAAACTCTAAATCGGGTTAAATTTTACTTCACAAAACATGAAAAAAAACGTTCATATTCTTCACGAACAATATTATCTTGAATGTTATTTTTGTCGATCGTTTTCCCGCCTAAATAATAACATTCATCACGAAGTGTCTCTTCTAAATGTTCATATTTTCGTGTGATCTTGATGCCGGAAAAAAAAATCCAAAAAAAACGAAAAAAAAATTTGCTTCCCCCCGATTGGTTACTTCCCCATTGATCCTGCCCCTATATATATATATATATATATATATATATATATATATATATATATATATATATATAGTATTAAGATATATTCATACATCATATTATCATGATAATATAATAATTTAACATCTCATTTGATATAATAAACAATGGGTTAACAACATTAATTGAGATCGTTAACTTAAAGGTTTCAAAACAACACTTACATGTAACGACTAACGATGACTTAATGACTCAGTTAAAATGTATATACATGTAGTGTATTAAGATGTATTAGTACACTTTTGAAAGACTTCAAGACACATATCAAAGTACTTATACTTAGCAAAAATGCTCACAATTACATTCTCATTCGTTTTCATCAACAATTCTACTCGTATCCATCCGTATTCGTACTCGTACAATACCCAGCTTCTAAATGTATTTACTATTGGTATATACACTTCAATGATCAGCTCTTAGCAGCCCTTGTGAGTCACCAAGACATGTGGGAACCATCATTTGGCAACTAGCATGAATGATTACACAAAATAACAAACTAATGTGACCATATATGGGACTCCCCATTCACGTGAACTCATACACACACAAACACATTTTGATTTCAACTTTCATGCATCAAATTGATCTCTCTCAAGTTTTCTCTTATTGTTCTAAGTGTTCTTCATCATTTTCTTCATAATCTAGCTCAATCTAGTTAAGCTAGATCAACTTACAAAACAACTACTCAAGAACACATCAAGAACACTTTCATGTTTGCAAGTCTACTTCGAAGCTTTCTAATCGATTCTAAGTAATCATCTAAGATCAATGAACCTTTGTTACTTACAGTAGGTTATCATTCTAATTCAAGGTAATACTTATATTCAAACTTTGATTCAATTTCTATAACTATAACTATCTTAATTCGAGTAGAAAATTTTACTTGAACTTGTTTTTGTGTCATGATTCTACTTCAAGAACTTCCAAGCCATCCAAGATCCTTTGAAGCTCTAGATCATTTCTTGTTATTTTAAGTAGGTTTACCTACTATACTTGAGGTAGTAATGATGTTCATAACATCATTCGATTCATATATATATAACTATCTTATTCGAAGATTTAAACTTGTAATCACTAGAACATAGTTTAGTTAATTCTAAACTTGTTCGCAAACAAAGTTAGTCCTTCTAACTTAACTTTAAAATCAACTAAACACATGTTCTATATCTATATGATATGCTAACTTAATGATTTAAAACCTGGAAACATGAAGAACACCGTAAAACCGGACATACGCCGTCGTAGTAAAACCGGGGGGCTGTTTTGGGTTAGATATTTAAAAACTATAATAAAGTTTGATTTAAAAGTTGTTCTTATGGGAAAATGATTTTTCTTATGAACATGAAACTATATCCAAAAATCATGGTTAAACTCAAAGTGGGAGTATGTTTTTCAAAATGGTCATCAAGATGTCGTTCTTTCGACGGAAATGACTACCTCTTACAAAAATGACTTGTAACCTGTATTTTTGACTATAAACTTATACTTTTTCTATTTTGTTTCATAAATTTCAGTTCATTATGAAACCATAGCAATTTGATTCACTCAAAATGGATTTATAACGAAAAAATGATGGGTAAAACAAAATTGGATATTTTTGCTTGTTTTAGCTACGTGAAACTTTGTAACAAATCTATACTAACAATAACTTAACTAACTTATATTGTATTATACATGTATTCTAACATATATTATGTAACCTTGATAGACCATAGACACGTATACAATGTTTTGACATATCATATCGACGTCATCTATATATATTATTTGGAATAACCATAGACACTCTATATGCGGTAATGTTCGAGTTAACTATACAGGGTTGAGGTTGATTCCAAATAATATATATACTTTGAGTTGTGATCGAGTCTGAGACTTGTATACACTGGGTCGTGGATTGATTCGAGATAATATCTATATTGATTTATTTCTGTACTACTAACTGTGGACAACTAATTGTGGACAACTAACGTTGGAATGTTAACTTAACGAACTTAAATAATTAAAGCGTAATAAAAAATGTTGTGAATACATTTCAATCTTACTTTGATATATATGTATATATTTGTTATAGGTTCGTGAATCGACCCGTGGCCAAGTCTTATTTTCCGACGAAGAAAATCTGTGAAAGTGAGTTATAGTCCCATTTTTACTATATAATATTTTGGGATGAAAATACATGCAGTTTTGAAAGTGTTTTACAAAATAGACACAAGTACTTGAACTACTTTCTATGATTGATTTATTACCGCGTATCCCTTTTTGTTTAGCATGGTAACCTAAGAATTAGTGAACCAGTCCACTAATTGACGCGAATCCTAAAGATAGATCTATGAGCCTTGACAAGCCCCAGTCAGAGAATTTGAACTGCTTTAGTACTTTGAGGTTTATATGTTTGGGGATATGCTAGATGCATTTTTGTTAATGTCGGTTACCAGGTGATCATCATATGAATGGATTTTACAGCAGTGAGCAGACCTGCACTTTATTATGAAAAATGAAATCTTGTGGTCTATTATTACAATTTGATATATAGGTTAAACCTATAACTCACCAACATTTTTGTTGACATTTAAAGCATGTTTATTCTCAGGTGATTATTAAGAGCTTCCGCTGTTACATGCTAATTAAAGACAAGAAATGGAGTCAGCATGCTTGTATAATATTGTTTAAAAACTGCATTCGAAGAACTTAAATTGTTGTATAATATTATTGTAAACCATTATGTAATGATCGTGAGCAAACGCTTTATTTTAGATTATCATTAGTTGATAATCTTCGTAATGCTTTTAAACCTTTATCGATAAAGTAAAGGTCATGGTTGTTTTAAAAATCGAATGCAGTCTTTGAAAAACGTCTCATATAGAGGTCAATATGAAGCGACCCGTCCTAATCCATCTAGAAGAAGTCCATATCGTTTACAAACGATTCACAATAGTTGGTTACATCGCGAGGTACTTGACCTCTATATGATACATTTTACAAACATTGCATTCGTTTTTAAAAGACAAACTTGCTTTACATCAAAAGTTGATAGCATGCTTACTATTTCATAATATATCCAACTATAATTGACTTAGTAATAATCTTGATGAACTCGATGACTCGAATGCAACGTCTTTTGAAATATGTCATGAATGACTCCAAATAATATCTCTAAGATGACCAAATGCACAACGGAAGATTTCTTTCGTACCTGAGAATAAACATGCTTTAAAGTGTCAACCAAAAAGGTTGGTGAGTTCATTAGTTTATCATAAATAGTCATTTCATAATTTTAATAGACCACAAGATTTCATATTTCCATTTCTCATAAACATACGTCCCATGCATAGAGACAAAAATATCATTCATATGGATTGAACACCTGGTAACCGACATTAACAAGATGAATATAAGAATATCCCCTATCATTCCGGGAAATCCTTCGGACATGATATAAAACAACATCGAAGTACTAAAGCATCCGGTACTTTGGATGGGGTTCGTTAGGCCCAATAGATCTATCTTTAGGATTCGCGTCAATTAGTAGATCGGTTTACTAATTCTTAGGTTACCAAGCAAAAGGGGCATATTCGGCTTTGATCATTCAACCATATAATGTAGTTTTGATTACTTGTGTCTATTTTGTAAAACGGTTATAAAAGTAGCGCATGTATTCTCAGTCCCAAAAATATATAATGCAAAAGCATTTAAAAAGGGAGCAAATGAAACTCACCTAATGTATTTTGTAGTAAAAATACATATGACTATATTGAACAATGCATGGTTGGCCTCGAATTCACGAACCTATATCATTTGTGTATATATATATATTAAAACATATACTTGTAACGGAATAAATCTATATTTTATCGTTAGTGATATAATTGTTATATTTAATAAGTTTTCCTCCTTTATTTGTATATTTTTATTTTATATATCGTAATATCAATATAGTTAAGTTATGTATATTAGATATATGTATCTTTTATATGAAGATCATTTGTTTATGAAATTATTAATTTTGATAATACTAAAGTTAATAAAAATAATGATATTTATGATAATATTGATAAAAGTGATAATAATAATGTTAATAATGATATTAATAATGATAGTAATACTAAGTTGTATTAAAATAACTTGGATAATATTAATTATGATAATTCTTTGAAAACATACCTTAGTTAAGATTTTACTAATTTTCATGATAATATTTATATCCAAAATTTCTATATTTTTAATCCTAACAATATTATTAAACCTGTATATTCGTGGTTATAATAATCATATCCTTCGTGTTTAATTTATAAACTAATGACTATAGTTTCTTATAATATTAATTTGTATTCATAATCATATTCTATATGTATTCTTGAAATTATAATATTACTAGCGAAAATAATATAATAATAATACTATAAATAATAATATTAGTAATGATAATACTAAATGATATTACTAATATTGTTGATAATAATAACTAATATAATAATGATAATGATATAACTTTAATAATAATAATAATAATAGTTTACTTACTAGTAATAACTATAATTAATAATAATAATAATAATACTAATAATCATCATAACTTCAATATTAGTAATAATAATAATACTAATAATTATAATGATAATAATGGCAATAATCAAATTAATGATAATACTAATGATAATAATTATATAACTAATACTTATAATAATACTTATGATAATAACAATTAAAATACTTATATGTATGATAATAATAATAATAATTATAATACTAACTATAACAATAACAATAATAATCATAATAATAAGAATAATGATAATAATAATAATAATAATAATAATAATAATAATGGAAATAAAAATAAAGTGTATACCCTTCTCTAAAAAGAATTGCTCCCGACGGGACTCGAACCCGAGACCTCTCGTTCAAACAATCACCACTTAACCATCCCGTCAAATTGATTTTTCTGAAATTATATAACCCGTTTTATTTATAACCCGTTATCAGATATTTTCCCTCCTCCTTCTTCTTCACGAACACAGCTCGATCAAACAATTTAATTCATCATACCCGTAATTTATATACCTCAGAACGATCCTAGGAATCAAACCAAATGTTTGTATAAATTGAAAAAGAAAAGGAAGAGAAGAAAAAAATAAAATAAAATCATTAAAACCGCTGCTGCAGGTTCGTTGAATAAAAAAAAAATTAAATTCGATGTTGAACTTTAAGATCATTTTAGCTAATAATTCCTACACAAAAAAGTTGCCAAATCATACCTATAAGCTTTCTAATTCATCAATTTAACAGAAAATTTCAAAACAAGTTCGAATTTTACAAAGAACACTTTGTTGACTTTTTGAATTTGAAGCTTTGACTCACAAATTTGGAATCGATAGACAAAATTTAAGTTTGAAACTTTACAGGTAGATTATATAAATGATTCCTCACAACTCTGCATTGTTACTTTTTGAAAATTGATTTGAATTTGGTATTTGATAGAAAAAAAATACAGAGTACCGAGCTTTATTTTTCTTTATATTTTTGGTTTTATTTCGATTATAATCGCAGCATGTGATGTATATAATGAACGATTTTTGTTTGTAATCGATATTGAAGTGGACCTATAACTAATTCCGACCAAAAACAAAATTTTGTAAAGTGTGATTGATATATGAAACAAATCGTACCATTTTTCTAATTTTTTTATAATTATTATTAATATATAAATATATATTAGTAATATCAATACTAATTAATAATTATCGTAAGAATACTAAGTAATAATAATAGAATTACTAATAATTAATAAATGTATTATTAATAATAATAACAATTATATTAATAATAATAATAATAATAAATAATAAAGATACTAATAAAAATTATAATAATTATATTATTATTGATAATAATAATAGATTGTATTAATTTCTATTAATAATTAATAAATACCATAATAATAATGATAATAATAATAATAATAATAATCTTGATAAAAATAATAATACATAATTATTAATAGTAACTAAAATTGTAATCTTACTACTAATTACGATATAAATAATTATAACTAATAATACTAATAATAATAGTAGTTATATAACAAATCAATTATATTAAATTTCATATTTATGTATTATACAAAATAATAATAACATTGTTATTAATATTAGATATATATTCTAATGATAGTAGTGAAAGTTAGTAAAGGTAACAAATGCATTAAATTTCATATCTATATATTATCTATAATATTATAAATAATACTGATATTAATTATTAATATTAACCTTAGTATTAATAATAATAATGAAAGTAATAAAAATCTTATAGTAACAACTATATTTTAATTTGTTAATAATATATTAATTATGTAATATTTAATGATCATATAATATATTATATAATAGTTTTTATTGATTCTTTAATATTTAATTTTTATATATATTATATATAATAGTTATACATAGATCTCATATGTCTTTATTTATGGATTCATTTTAAATTGTACTTAATTATTTTGTATCTTATTTTACATATCTAATTCCAATGTTTTGATTTTATAATTTCAAATCACTACATATATATATATATATATATATATATATATATATATATATATATATATATATGTATATATATATATATATATATATATATATATATATATATATATATATATATGTATATATATATATACGTATGTATGTATGTATACATATCTATTTATACACAATTGTTCGTGAATCGTCGAAAATGGTCAAGGTCAAATGCATTTATGAAAAACAGTTCCAACATTTTGAGACTCGGTTTAATAGACTTTGGTTATCGTGTCGAAATCATATAAAGATTAAGTTTAAATTTAGTCAGAAATTCCCGGGTCATCACACAATACCTCACAACGAAATCAATTAATATGAAACATTTATAACCAATATGAACGGGACATTTCAATTAGCGTGTCTTCATACCTGTCTATGTGAACATAGGATTATTCATGCTCAAGTTATTATGAAATCTTTGTGAATGACGGACTCAATCCATGAGTATATAATAAGGGAACTTACAGCCAGCCTTCCGACTCCAATATTAGTCATGACCTGTGGGCATTTCAAAGTCAACAGGGGATTAACTTCACGTTCTCATACTCCACCATTCATATCTCACTTGACAGCAATAGCTTCACACATGAACATTTTGAATTTTAAGAACTTATAATAGTCATTAACCACACTTAAATTCAATAGTTATCATTACCTCGTAACATTGTTGCTCAAATATCTCCCGAAATTTTCAAGGTCCTTCACTCGATTTTTCTCAGTCTTTCTCTAACTCGTAACCTCAGAAATATGAAAATTTTGTTTACCAAAATTTTACACACACTATTTTACTGTGCGATCCTCTCGGAATTTTATAAAATAAATTTATTTACTGTCATTCCTGCAAATTTTATAAATTATATATATTTAAATAATATAGTAAATAAAATTTACCCTTACTTATTTTGACTAGTACATATCAAATTATACCTACACTTTTACAAATCAATTCTTTTACATTTAAATTCAAAAGTTGTTTTACTTAAAATAGTACACGTTGCACATAACTCCAGTTTTACTAAGAACTTCTTTTCATTATTATTGTCACATCAAAACGTCTCAAACTTTTTCAAAATTACTTTGAAATTTTTGTATTACTCCAAACTATGATTGGATCGCATTTCTTCTTATCCTTCGGGTAAAAACAAAACATTATTTATTTTAGGGATTGGCTATAGCATAACTGCGGGCTGTGAAATCAGTGTCTGAGATATGCACAGTGGTCACACCTATTCTTAAGGGAGGCACAGTGTGGGAATTCAACTCCAACCGTATTTCAGATTGGTATCAATTCTAACTATTATTACACTGGTATCAAGAATAGAGATTCACTAAGCTCGTCTGAAAAGTTTCTACCTCCGATATTTCACGGCTAAACCACAACATCCTCGTAAACATCAATTCTATGATTTAATATCTTTTTGGCACGAGAAAGCATTTTTTGAAGATTTCCTCACCTGTTGGAAACAATTCTTTATAGCTAATGATTTACATTTGCACTTAAACTCATAAGTGAATGATAGATCGACTCGCCAACTGTGCAAGAAAGTCTTTCCCATTAAGAGATCACACCTTTTCGTGCGGTTTTCTATCAGAAATATAGTTTAAAATCCTCGTTATCCTCTCTAAAGGAGTTACTTTAAACGTTTATGGATTTTATGTGGTTACTCTAAACATTTCTTCCTTCGTGGGTTGCAACTGGATGTTATCCTAGTCAAGTTTCGATCCCTGATTTGACTTGTAACTGAAATCATGATCATAAAGTTACATTCAACAACGTGCTATCAAAAACTATTCCCAAGGATAAGTTCGCATGTATTATAATATATTGAACGATACCTTTCATTAATCACTCATACCATTTTGAGGGCATTTTAGTAATTATGGCTTACTTTGCATGTAAGCCTGATTAGTGACTCCTTAACTGACATCTCTTTTCGTCAATTCACATAAGGAATCTCTTGAAAACCAAAGGTATAATGTCTATGGTTACCTTTCGGAATTTGAAGTTGGTACCATCTCTAACAAACACAAGCCAATCATCAAACTTCATGGCTGTGATCTCTACAAACTCCTATGTGTTTGTCTGCCCTAGTGTTGTGGCATAAAACGCTCAAGGTTTTAAATGAGCTTAGTAATGTTTTTGAATTTTCATGTACCCGAATTACTGAAATGTGTGAATAGCATTATCATCTTCTCTTTTTGAGGTAATCTATTCAGATGAAACTCCTGTTATTCTTTTGGATTACTTTTGCATTGATGATAAAAATGCATTTTGTTGAAAAACCGATAGAGGTTATGGATCGTTGGATCAAATGATTAAAGCAAAGTAATATTCCTATTGTTAAGATCCATTGGAATTCACGAAGAGGCCCCGAGTATACCTGGGAACGTGAAGACCAAATGAAAAGAAAAATATCTCCATATCTCTTTTTTCAAACGTTAATTCTTGATACTGTGACAACCGTCACTTTTTCCTTCATGAAATGACTAGTTTACCCCTAGGGTTTTTCCTTACATATCTGTGTATTAAATATCTAGGGTTTATATACTGTAACATAATTAATATACGATTTTAATTTAACCTTGATCTAATATTGATTATTATTAAGTCAACATCTTTATTAATAAGTATAATAAATTTATAATATACTTATGTAATAATAGTTAATTATAATACAATGTTATTAATTAAAATATGTAATAACAAATTGTATAAATTAAATGTGGCACTTTTATAAAATATAAAAGTATAAGGTGAATAAATAAATAAATTAAATTATAAAGGTTATTTATATAAATAAATAAAAACAGAAAATTTATTTTATATATATATTTATTAAATTTCGGTTAATAAAAAAATAATAATAAAAGATAAAACAATTTTTTTTATTGAAGTATTCTAGAATTTTCCAAGTGAAGAATATGTCAAACTTATTCTCAAAGAAAAAGATATTATCAAATCTTTAAGATAAGATCAAATCTGCTAAAATAAATAAAAAGGATTTTATCCATAAATAAATGGAACATTCTAGAGCATATTCCCTAAGAAACTTCCTAATTAAACATTAACTTGTTCTTGAAGAAAAAGTTACATAATCCTAATCTTTATCCTATAAATAGACCCCCTAGCTCCTTAGTTTTTCATTCATTCTAAACCCAAAAAACACCTACAAAAAAATTCTCTCTCTCCCTCCTCTCTCCTTGATTTCGGCCGACCGAAATCATCACCACCACCATCGGCTATTTTTTTTGGCCGACCACCACCACACGCCTCCTTGAACTGCCGTAGCTCCGGCCACCGCCGTCGGATTTTTCCTTTTTCGTTTCGTTCATCTCCTTTTGAGATAGATCTATTTTTTTAACTCATTTTATTAAAACATAACATATTAAGATGAATACATCAAGTATCTTTAATTATTAAACTTGCTAATCTTGTTTTAAGGATAATTAAATTCGTATTTATTGAAATCTTAATTTTTCAGAAACAGAAAAAGTTTTATTTTCTCATTTTGAGTTCATATTTGGATTCCTCTTTCTAAACCGTTCAAAACACATATATGGAACATACTTTTTCGATTTAAAACGAGTTAGTTATGATTAGAACAAGATTTTGAATCCAATACTTCTTACATACGGGATTTTGTATAATTTTTCATTAAAATAATATTTTTATATCTTTATAAGGTAAGTGTAATATATTTAATTAATATATTATAACTATCTTATGTTAAAAGATAAATACAAAGATTTTGTATATCTTTTGTATTTAGAAAGTATCTATTATTATAAATTTATTTTGAATTAATGGATATAAATATTTGAATATTTATATAAAATTATATTATTAATATATGTTTAATATATTAATATTATTACACTTAAGTAATTATAATATATTTATAATTATTAAAATTATAATATAGCTTAACTATATATTATACGTTGGTATAATTTAAACTATAATCACAACAAGATAACATAAGACTTTCAAATTTCACCGCTACCTACGGTCGTAAGAGGATGATGTCTAGGTTGCCTTTAAGGGACAAGCTTGTGGATTTCGAATGTCATGACTTAGTTTCTGATCAAGAGTCCTGGGCCCCCGGTTACACCTGGTCATTCTGGACTTATTTGATAGCATCGAAGTTTGAGCAAAGTTATATTAACATCAAATGTAATAATAATGGAAACATAAACATATATTTAGTCAATCCTTAATATACTTAGGATTCTTCATTTGTCAAATGGACAAATTTCTGATTAAGCCTATATATCTCTAGGTTGAAGGCCTGGTATATACTTTGGTTCTATTCATTCGTGGAATTAACTTCATCTTCGATTTAAGGTGAACTCATAGCCCCGTTTTTACATATTTTAATGTATTTTATAAATCTTGGGGGTGAGACACATGCTTACTTTTAAATGATTTACAATTTAGACACAAGTGCCTAAACGTTTTGATATGCAACTTCATGAGACTATTGTTAACTTGTATTCTTACATGCACATCCCCGCCATAATATCGTTAATTGTTGGAATTAAAATGTTGCAAGCTTATTTATTGTAAGTAGGCCTATTGAGAGTGACGTCTCTACCCATTGACCGATCGTCATGGGGGTACGTAATAATGATTACCGACACACGCGCATTGTCAGGGGTTTATGTTTAGCTCAATATTATAACTCATGTGTAACGACCGGGATTTTTCCGACCGTTTTTTACATATGAGATTAATATTTACATAAATTAAACATTACCAACATGATAAACAATCCAAATTGTTGAGTCTTGTGTTTTTGAAAAGAGTTTTGCACAACGTTTGACCGTCCAATTTGACCGATGATATCACGAACTATATAACATACGATAATTATACGATTATGTACATATATGTATTTATACATATTTAACATGATCTAAGGATAGTTTAACATATCATTGTGTACTAATAACAATGAGTTATAAGTATACTTTGAGACTACTAACTTAAGTTTTCAAAACGGTAACTATACGTAACGTTCTTTGACATATATACCTATAATCTATAATGCTTATACAAGTATCGTATAAATACGTATTAAATTACTTTAAAGGACTTAAATACATAAAACAATATAAGTATATTCATAAAAGATAGTTATATTTGAATTCTCGTTCCGATTTCTCAAGATTTCTACACGTATACCTAGGGTATATGTACCCATATTATACGCAGCTTCTAGATGTATTTACTATTGATAAATACCAATTATTAGACCTCAATTATCTGCTCTTAGCAGCCATTGTTAGTCAACAACATGTGGGATCAATTAGGAAGACTTATGAGCTAAAAATCAAAACTTAAAATCTATATATATACATACATATACACGTTTTTTTATATACATACATATACTTCCATATCAACTTTATTTTAAGATAAATGATCTTCTAAACTCTCTCATCTTCAACCTTCAAGTGTTCTTCAAGGTCTTCATAAGTTTTTAGCTTCATAATCAAGGTAAAACTATGTTTAAACTTTGATTCAATTCATGTAAGTTAATTATCTTAAATCAAGATATAAACTTACTTACAACCTTTGTTTCTTTCATGATTTCACTTCTTAATCTTCCAAGTCATTAAGAACAAGTTCATATCTTGTTTATTCAGTAACTTTCTTCATCATACTTGAGGTATAACCTTTGTTCATCATCTTGTTCAATTATAACTATCTTACTAAGAATATAAAATTATTACAACAAGAACATAGTTTGAATGATTTCAAACTTGTTCGAAAACTAAATAGATCCTTCTAACTTTACTTTTAAAATACTTCAAGACCTGTAATATATCATAATGATATGCTAACTTAACAAGATACAACTTGATTTTACAAAGAACACCTTAAAACTGAATCTACATCGTTGGAGTGCAACCGGGGGCTGTTTTGGGTTGGATAATTAAAAACCACCTTAAACTTTGAATTCGAAGTTTATATTCTAGAAAAATGATATTTCTTATGAATATGTTAATATATAAAAATCTCATGCTGTAACTCAAAGTGTAAGCATTTTTGTAAAAATGATCATCTAGATGTTGTTTTTACAACGGAAATGATCACTTTCATAAGTTTTACCAAAGTTTAACCTATAACCTGTGATTTCGAATGCAAACTAAGGTATTTACAGTTCATATTCATAAATAATGACTCGATCCAAGGAAGTGGCAAGTTGAACCAACAAAAACGGAGTTATATTGAAGAAACTACGGCTAAAACAAAATTGGGTATCCGAAGCTAGTTTAGCTACGAAATTAATTGGAGTAAAACTAAACTAATCATATTTTTGCTAATTAATATGATATTTTATATATATTTACTTATGATTAGATTTTATATATTTCAGGACCACCCGTAAACAACACGAGAAGATTAATTATAAGACCTCATGATTGTACGCAACACGTCATTTGACAACACGGTACTTTATGTACGCAACACGTCATTTGACAACATGGTACCATGGGTCGAGATTAATTTTGATCAATACGAATACGATGGGGTCTTTATTTATTTTATTAAGCAACTAATTGTAGACCACTAACATCGGACTGCTAACTACGGACTAATAGATATTAAAAGTATTATAAGTATATATGTAACGATTATTTGAAAAGAAAATATGTTAATATATTATATATATGGTTAGGTTCGTGATATCTATTGGAGACCAAGTCGTGTTAAATATCTTCAAAGCAAAAGTGAGTATATAGTCCCACTTTTAAACTCTAAATATTTCGGGATGAGAATACATGCATTTTATGATTTACGTTATGGACACAAGTGATTAAAAATATATATTCTACGTTGAGTTGTACCACTGGCATACTTCCCTGTAACTTGGTAACTACTATTTACATGAGGTATTGTAAACGCGAATCCTGTTGATAGATTTATCGGGCCTGACAACCCCAACCAGACTGGACGACCAGTATTCAACGGTTGCACAGTACTTCGTTTCGGTGACTACACTTGGTACGGTGTAGTGAGATTTCATAATAAAGGGAATATGCGACGTTGATTAAATGTTAAGTATGGTTATCAAGTGCTCAACCACTTAGAATATTTTTATTAAAACGTTTATGTATATTAAATCTTGTAGTCTATATTTATAACGCTGCTAGCATTAAACCTATATCTCACCAACTTTATGTTGACGTTTTAAGCATGTTTATTCTCAGGTGATAATTAAAAGCTTCCACTGCATTATGCCAAATTTAAGCAGGATTTGGAGTATGCATATTTGTGTCAAAAATAAAACTGCATATCGGAAGATTTGTAATGTGAAATATGTTGGAAATCGTATTATTATTATCAAATGTAAAGTTTGTAAAACTAAGATTATCGCTAAACGATAATCATGATTATGCTGTTTGAACCTTTGATTATAATAAAGGTTATGGTTTGTATTATAAAAACGTATGTAAATTTTGAAAAATGTCACATATAGAGGTCAATACCTCGCAATGACACCAATGAGTACGTGACATTTATATTTGATATGAACGGGATGCTTCAGGTGGTATCAGAGCGTTGGTCTTAGAGAACCAGAAAATTTGAATTAGTGTGTCTTATCGAGTTTGTTAGGATGCATTAGTGAGTCTGGACTTTGACCATGTTTGATTTCGAAAACTATTGCTTATCCTTGTTGGTTAAAAATTAATATGTAAATAATATGTGGTACTAACGTGCTAGTTGTTGTGTGATAGATGTCTGGCTTAGAACTTGTTATCACATTCAGCGACTCCGAACCAGAATCCTCAGATAGTGTTCCAGTCATTAACCTATCCGACAATGAAAATGACACCTTTGGGGAAGACTCTCAATTTCCGGATGAATCAATTGAAGAGGAACCGGAAAGTGATCCTGAGGAGGAAGAAATACAGGAAATTACGAAAGACAAGTTCGAACGAGGAAAGAAACGAAAGGCTACTGAATTGGAAAATCCAAATCCCGAGTTTAGTGAGGATGTTGTGGCACCAACTCCACCAGACACTTCCACTCCTATTCTCGCTATTCCTATTAGTTCTATCCTGACATCCAGTTCTTCGGCCCCTCAGCCAAAATGCAGGGAGACATCCAGGATAAGCGTTAAGCGATTTTTTTGAACACAAACGTTTTGGGTTAAATGATGCGCTGTTGTTTTAAACCATGAGATCATATAACGTTTTGTATAATATTACTAGTGTGGTTTGCTTAATGTTTGATGTAAGATAAGCATATGTAAAATAGTGAAGTATGAAATGCAATAATTTTCCATGGTTGAGTATTATTTGGGTGGTAGTAATTAATTTTCGTACTATGCTATTAAGTATGAACTTTAACTGGTAGGTACTACCCTAGATATAATTATAAAACGCTAATAAGAAGAAAAGGCTTTTATAATAATAACTGGTTCATATTATTAATAAGCTACGATGTAATGTAAATACACACTACATCTATAATATTCCATGTGAATAATTATATTTTTTTTCATTCTTATTGAAGATTATGGCGCGATTGAACTGAATGACGGAACAAGAAATCGAGGAACTCATCAATCAGCGAGTGAACGATAGAATGTTATGGGTCGAGGCTACAATAGGTGCTGCAGTTAACCTAAATCCTCGTGTGGGATGCACCTACAAAACTTTTCAAGGTTGCAAGCCCTCATCATTCAGTGGAACAGAAGGACCGGTCGGTTTAACCCGGTGGATCGAAAAGATTGAGTCTGTGTTTAAAATCAGTGGTTGTATTGAGAAGGACATGACCAAGTATGCATCGTGCACCCTACAAGATAGTGCACTCACGTGGTGGAAAAACTATGTGAAGGCCGTAGGAGGAGATGTAGCTTATGATACTCCATGGGAAGAATTCAAAACAATGCTAATCAACGAGTATTGTCCAAGGAACGAGGTTAGGAAGTTGGAAGCTGAATTACGAAGCTTGAAAGTTGTTAGTACTAAACTCACCAACTACAATCAGTGATTCATGGAATTAGCTTTGCTATGTCCCGAATTGGTACCAACCGAAGAACGAAAGATAGAACTGTACAAAGATGGTTTGCCTAAAAATGTCAAGGCAAATGATACAGCATCGAAACCCAAGACTATTCACGAAGCCATCACCATGGCAAACGAGTTGATGGACCAGATTATTCTGGATAAGAACACCGATGTCAAGACATCGGAAAACAAAAGAAAGTGGGAAGGTAATCATCAACAATCCAATAAGAAACAAGAAACCACGCAAGGTGCGGGTAGTGGTTCAAGCTCAGGTTACAAGGGACGAAATTCTTTATGTAACAGATGCCACAAACATCACTCTGGTTATTGTAATGTGGTATGCAACAATTGTAATCAAAGGGGTCATCTTACTGAAGATTGCAGGGTTCCTGTTACAATTATAAATGACACCAAGACTCCTGCCACCAATGCAAATAGAACTGCCTTGGCCACTGTTACTTGTTATAGGTGTGGGAAACAGGGTCATTATAAGAGCCAGTACCCGAATTCAGAGAAGAATAACGGACCTGCACGTGGAAGAGCATTTATTATTAATGCTAGAGAGGCGTGTGAAGACCCGGAGCTTGTTACGAGTACATTTACCATTAATAACTTATCAGCATCTATTATATTTGATACTGGTGCCGATAGAAGTTATATGTTTAAAGACTTTTACGCTAAATTGAATTGTTCATCATTACCTCTAGATGCTAAGTACATGATTGAGTTAGCTAATGGTAAACTAATTAAAGCCGATAAAATTTGCCGTGATTATAAAATAAATTTAGCCGGAGAAACGTTTAAAATTGATTTGATACCCGTAGAATTAGGAAGTTTTAATATAATAGTCAGCATGGACTGGATGTCAAAAATAGGAGCTGAAGTTGTGTGTGCTAAGAAGGCAATTCGCATTCCTCGTAAGGATAAAACGCCAGTAATGATTTATGGAGAGAAGGGTAACTCAAAGCTAAAACTCATTAGCTGTTTAAAAGCCCAAAAGTGCTTGAAGAAAGGGTGCTATGCAATATTAGCACATGTTAATAAAGTCAAAACGAAGGAAAAAGAGAAGAGCATCAACGACGTGCCTGTAGCAAAATATTTTCTTGAAGTCTTTCCAGAAGAGTTGCCGGGATTACCTCCATTTAAATCTGTAGAATTTCAAATAGATCTAGTACCAGGAGCTGCACCAGTGGCTCGTGCTCCATACAGACTTGCACCGTCTGAGATGAAAGAGTTACAAAGCCAGTTACAAGAATTACTGGACCGTGGTTTCATTCGACCGAGCACTTCACCGTGGGGAGCTCCGATTTTATTTGTCAAGAAGAAAGATGGATCCTTCCGAATGTGTATAGATTACCGTGAATTAAATAAGTTAACTATCAAGAATCGGTATCCACTACCGAGAATTGACAACTTATTTGATCAACTGCAAGGATCATGTGTTTATTCAAAAATCGATCTAAGATCGGGCTATCATCAACTACGCGTCAAAGAAGAAGTTATTCCGAAAACTGCTTTCCGGACACGCTACGGTCATTACGAATTTTTGGTCATGCCGTTTGGATTAACGAATGCGCCAGCTGTATTCATGGACCTCATGAATCGAGTTTGTAGTCCGTATCTAGATAAGTTTGTTATCGTTTTCATTGACGATATTCTTATCTATTCCAAAAATGAGCAAGAGCATGAGCAGCATTTAAGGTTGGTATTAGAATTGCTAAGAAAAGAACAGTTATACGCCAAATTTTCTAAGTGTGCATTTTGGTTGAAAGAAGTGCAATTTCTTGGTCACGTTGTTAGTAGCAAAGGAATTCAGGTTGATCCAGCTAAAATTGAGGCCATTGAAAAATGGGAGACTCCTAAGACACCAACACAAATACGTCAATTTTTGGTTTTACCCGGTTATTATAGAAGGTTTATTCAAGATTTTTCCCGAATAGCTAAACCATTAACAGCGTTAACGCAAAAAGGGAAGAAGTATGAATGGACTTCTGAGCATGAGAGTGCATTTCAATTACTGAAGAAGAAGTTGACTACAGCGCCTATTTTATCGTTACCTGAAGGGAACGATGATTTTGAGATATATTGTGACGCTTCGCGACAAGGTTTTGGTTGCGTCCTTATGCAATGAAAGAAAGTTATTGCGCACGCATCCCGACAATTAAAGATTCATGAGCAAAATTATACGACGCATGATCTAGAACTGGGAGCAGTAGTGTTTGCATTGAAGATATGGAGACACTACTTATATGGGGTTAAATGCACGGTGTTTACCGATCATAAAAGCCTTCAACATATTTTCGATCAAAAATAGCTGAACATGAGGCAACGTAGGTGGTTCGAACTGATAAACGACTATGATTGTGAGATTCGCTATCATCCTAGGAAAGCGAATGTAATGGCTGACGCTCTAAGCAGAAAGGAACGAGAGCCAATTCGAGTACGAGCGATGAACATAAAAATTCGCATGAATCTCAACTCACAAATCAAAGAGGCTCAACGAGAAGCTCTTACTAAGGAAAACATAGGAACTAAAATAATGAAGAAGTATGAGAAGCAACTCGTTATACAGGAAGACGGAATTCGATGTTTTGCAAAACGTATTTGGGTACCAAAGTTGGGTGGATTAAGGAAGTTGATATTGAACGAGGCACATAAGACAAGATACTCGATACATCCTGGAGTTGGAAATATGTATCAAAATCTTAAGACGCATTATTGGTGGCCTAATTTAAAGACAGACGTTGCAACATATATCGGGGAATGTTTAATTTGTTCCAAAATCAAAGCAGAACACCAGAAGCCGTCAGGGTTACTACAACAACCAGAAATCCCAGAATGGAAGTGGGACGGTATTACCATGGATTTTATCACGAAGTTACCCAAGACTGCATGGGGTTATGACACCATTTGGGTAATAGTTGATCGTCTCACCAAATCTGCACATTTCTTGCCTATAAAGGAAACGGATAGAATGGAGAAAATATTATGATTATACATAAAGGAAATTGTTTCAAGGCATGGAATACCTATTTCCATTATATCCGATCGTGATAGTAGATTTACATCAAAGTTCTGGCAATCACTACAGGAGGCCCTGGGAACTAGTTTGAATATGAGCATCGCATATCATCCGTAAACTGATGGGTAGAGTGAAAGAACAATTCAGACTCTTGAAGACATGCTCAGGGCATGTGTGATCAATTTTGGAAACGGATGGGATGAATATCTACCATTAGCAGAATTCTGGTATAATAATAGTTATCATGCGAGCATTAAAGCTGCACCATTTGAAGCACTGTATGAAAGGAAGTGTAAATCCCCTATCTGTTGGAATGAAGTAGGAGATCGACGATTAACTGGTCCAGAAATCATACACGAAACTACTGAGAAGATAGTACAAATTAAGGAAAGATTGAAAACAGCCCGTAGTCGCCAAAAGAGCTACGCTGATGTCTGAAGGAAACCATTAGAGTTTCAGATCGGTGACATGGTTATGCTAAAGGTATCACCTTGGAAAGGTGTAATACGTTTCGAAAAAAGGGGTAAACTGAACCCAAGGTATGTAGGCCCGTTCAAGATCATCGAACGCATTGGACCGGTAGCTTATCGACTCGAGTTACCACAACAACTCGCCGGAGTATATAATACATTTCACGTTTCAAACCTTAAGAAGTGTCTTGCAAAGTAAGACCTCACCATTCCTCTTGAAGAAATCTAAGTCGACGAGAAACAACAATTCATAGAAGAACCAGTCGAAATCATGGATCGTGAAGTTAAACAGCTCAAACAGAGCAACATACCAATCGTTAAGTTTTGTTGGAATGCTCGAAGGGGTCCCAAGTTTACTTGGGAATGAGAGGATCAGATGAAACAAAAGTACCCACATTTGTTTCCCGAGAACGCAAAATAGGTACAACTTTAAAATTTTGGGACGAAATTTATTTAACGGGTAGGTACTGTAACGACCCAGATTTTTTCGACCGTTTTATACATATGAGATTAATATTTACATAAATTAAACATTACCAACATGATAAGCAATCCAAATTGTTGAGTCTTGTGTTTTTGAAAAGAGTTTTACACAACGTTTGACCGTCCAATTTGACCGATGATATCACCAACTATATAACATACGATAATTATACAATTGTGTACATATACGTATTTATACATATTTAACATGATCTAAGGATGGTTTAACATATCATTGTGTACTAATAACAATGAGTTATAAGTATACTTTGAGACTACTAACTTAAGTTTTCAAAACGGTAACTATACGTAACGTTCTTTGACATATATACCTATAATCTATAATGCTTATACAAGTATCGTATAAATACGTATTAAATTACTTTAAAGGACTTAAATACATAAAACAATATAAGTATATTCACAAAAGATAGTTATATTTGAATTCTCGTTCCGTTTTCTCAAGATGTATTTATAATGTATACCTAGGATATATGTAGCCGTATTATACGCAGCTTCTAGATGTATTTACTATTGATAAATACCAATTATTAGACCTCAATTATCTGCTCTTAGTAGCCATTATTAGTCAACAACATGTGGGATCAATTAGGAAGACTTATGAGCTAAAAATCAAAACTTAAAATCTATATATATACATACATATACACGTTTTTTATATACATACATATACTTCCATATCAACTTTATTTTAAGATAAATGATCTTCTAAACTCTCTCATCTTCAACCTTCAAGTGTTCTTCAAGGTCTTCATAAGTTTCTAGCTTCACAATCAAGGTAAAACTATGTTTAAACTTTGATTCAATTCATGTAAGTTAATTATCTTAAATCAAGATATAAACTTACTTACAACCTTTGTTTCTTTCATGATTTCACTTCTTAATCTTCCAAGTCATCAAGAATATGTTCATATCTTGTTTATTCAGTAACTTTCTTCATCATACTTGAGGTATAACCTTTGTTTATCATCTTGTTCAATTATAACTATCTTACTAAGAATATACAAATTATAATAACAAGAATATAGTTTGAATGATTTCAAACTTGTTCGCAAACTAAATAGATCCTTCTAACTTGACTTTTAAAACACTACAAGACCTGAAATATATCATAATGATATGCTAACTTAACAAGATACAACTTGATTTTACAAAGAACACCTTAAAACTAAATCTACATCGTTGGAGTGCAACGGGGGGCTGTTTTGGGTTGGATAATTAAAAACCATCTTAAACTTTGAATCGAAAGTTTATATTCTGGAAAAAAATATTTCTTATGAATATGTTAATATATAAAAATCTCATGGTGTAACTCAAAGTGTAAGTATTTTTGTAAAAATGATCATCTAGATGTTGTTTTTACAACGAAAATGATCACTTTCATAAGATTTACCAAAGTTTGACCTATAACCTGTGATTTTGAATGCAAACTAAGGTATTTACAGTTCATATTCATAAATAATGACTCAATCCAAGGAAGTGGCAAGTTGAACCAACAAAAACGGAGTTATATTAAAGAAACTACGGTTAAAACAAAATTGGGTATCCGAAGCTAGTTTAGCTACGAAATTAATTGGAGTAAAACTAAACTAATCATATTTTTGCTAATTAATATGATATTTTATATATATTTACTTATGATTTGATTTTATATATTTCAGGACCACCCGTAAACAACACGAGAAGATTAATTATAAGACCTCATGATTGTACGCAACACGTCATTTGACAACACGGTACTTTATGTACGCAACACGTCATTTGACAACATGGTACCATGGGTCGAGATTAATTCTAATCAATACAAATACGATGGGGTCTTTATTTATTTTATTAAGCAACTAATTGTGGACCACTAACATCGGACTGCTAACTACGGACTAATAGATATTAAAAGTATTATAAGTATATATGTAACTATTATTTGAAAAGAAAATATGATAATATATTATATATATAGTTAGGTTCGTGATACCTATCGGAGACCAAGTCGTGTTAAATATCTTCAAAGCAAAAGTGAGTATATAGTCCCACTTTTAAACTCTAAATATTTCGGGATGAGAATACATGCATTTTATGATTTACGTTATGGACACAAGTGATTAAAAATTTATATTCTACGTTGAGTTGTACCACTGGCATACTTCCCTGTAACTTGGTAACTACTATTTACATGAGGTATTGTAAACGCGAATCCTGTTGATAGATCTATCGGGCCTGACAACCCCAACCGGACTGGACGACCAGTATTCAACGGTTGCACAGTACTTCGTTTCGGTGACTACACTTGGTACGGTGTAGTGAGATTTCATAATAAAGGGAATATGCGACGTTGATTAAATGTTAAGTATGGTTATCAAGTGCTCAACCACTTAGAATATTTTTATTAAAACGTTTATGTATATTAAATCTTGTGGTCTATATTTATAACGCTGCTAGCATTAAACCTATATCTCACCAACTTTATGTTGACGTTTTAAGCATGTTTATTCTTAGGTGATAATTAAAAGCTTCCGCTGCATTATGTCGAATTTAAGCAGGATTTGGAGTATGCATATTTGTGTCAAAAATAAAACTGCATATTGGAAGATTTGTAATGTGAAATATGTTGGAAATCGTATTGTTATTATCAAATGTAAAGTTTGTAAAACTAAGATTATCGCTAAACGATAATCATTATTATGCTGTTTGAACCTTTGATTATAATAAAGGTAATGGTTGTATTATAAAAACGTATGCAGATTTTGAAAAATGTCACATATAGAGGTCAATACCTCGTAATGACACCAATGAGTACGTGACGTTTATATTCGATATGAACGGGACGCTTCATCATGGCATATTGATATTTTGATGTTTTGAATTAAATCTTGTGGTCTAAAACTTTATTGATTATATAAACCTATGATGTTCACTCAACCATTGTGTTGACATTTTAAGCATGTTTGTCTCAGGTGAAGATTAGCTTATGTGCTGCCTTATGTTGCTTTCTAGCTGATGCATTGAAGTCCACATATTTATGTCTTAGCATTAACAATTATTAATTACATTTGGATTTATTATGTAAAACATTATTACGTCTCCGCTGCAATACTATCATGTTTCTTTAAAATGTCTCATTTAGAGTCGTTCTCGCTTATATACTTGTGTTGTGATATTGTGAAGTCATATTTACCTCCGACCCTGTCAAACCCCGTCCTAATCCATCTGGACGAAGTCATCAACATTTGGTCCCATTGCGAGGTACTGTCCTAAATATGCCATGAACGACTCCATATAATATCCTTAACTTGAGCAAATGCACAGCGGAAGATTTCTTTCATACCTGAGAATAAACATGCTTTAAAGTGTCAACCAAAAGGTAGGTGAGTTCATAGGTTTATCATAATAATCATTTCCATAATTTTAATAGACCACAAGATTTCATATTTCAATTTCTCATAAACATAATCTCATATCAGGCATTTCGCAAACTGCATAGAGATAAAAATCATTCATATGGTGAACGCTTGATAACCGAACTAACAGGATGCATATAGAATATCCCCATCATTCTGGGACTCTCATCGGATATGATAATCAAAGTACTAAAGCATTCGTAACCCGAATGGGACGTGTCAAGGTCCATCGATTTATCTTTAGGATTCGCGTCAATTAGGGGCCATTTTCCTAATTCCTAGGCTACCAAGCTAAAAAGGGGCATATTCGATTCGATAATCCAACCATAGAATGTAGTTTCGATTACTTTTGTCTATTTTGTAAAACATTTATAAAATCAGCGCATGTATTCTCAGTCCCAAAAATATATTTTGCAAACGCATTTAAAAAGGGAGCAAATGAAACTCACAATACGATATTTGTAGTAAAATATGCATACGACGGAACTGAACAATGCAGGGTTGGCCTCAGATTCACGAACCTATATCATTTATATATATATATATTAACACATATAATTTGAAATGTCCCGTTCTTATTGATTAAAAACGTTCCATATTAATTGATTTCGTTGCGAGGTTTTGACCTCTATATGAGACGTTTTTCAAAGACTGCATTCATTTTAAAACAAACCATAACCTTTATTTCATCAATAAAGGTTTAAAATGCTTTACGTAGATTATCAAATAATGATAATCTAAAATATCCTGTTTACACACGACCATTACATAATGGTTTACAATACAAATATGTTACAACAAAATAAGTTTCTTGAATGCAGTTTTTACACAATATCATACAAGCATGGACTCCAAATCTCGTCCTTATTTAAGTATGCGACAGCGGAAGCTCTTAATAATCACCTGAGAATAAACATGCTTAAAACGTCAACAAAAATGTTGGTGAGTTATAGGTTTAACCTATATATATCAAATCGTAACAATAGACCACAAGATTTCATATTTCAATACACATCCCATAAATAGAGATAAAAATTATTCATATGGTGAATACCTGGTAACCGACATTAACAAGATGCATATATAAGAATATCCCCATCATTCCGGGACACCCTTCGGATATGATATAAATTTCGAAGTACTAAAGCATCCGGTACTTTGGATGGGGTTTGTTAGGCCCAATAGATCTATCTTTAGGATTCGCGTCAATTAGGGTGTCTGTTCCTTAATTCTTAGATTACCAGACTTAATAAAAAGGGGCATATTCGATTTCGATAATTCAACCATAGAATGTAGTTTCACGTACTTGTATCTATTTTGTAAATCATTTATAAAACCTGCATGTATTCTCATCCCAAAAATTTTAGATTTTAAAAGTGGGACTATAACTCAATTTCACAGATTTTTTTTTACTTCGTCGAGAAGTAAGACTTGGCCACTGTTGATTCACGAACCTATAACAATATATACATATATATTAAAGTATGTTCAAAATATATTTACAACACTTTTAATATATTTTGATGTTTTAAGTTTATTAAGTCAGCTGTCCTCGTTAGTAACCTACAACTAGTTGTCCACAGTTAGATGTACACAAATAAATCAATAAATATTATCTTGAATCAATCCACGACCCAGTGTATACGTATCTCAGTATTGATCACAACTCAAACTATATATATTTTGGAATCAACCTCAACCGTGTATAGCTAACTCCAACATTCACATATAGAGTGTCTGTGGTTGTTGAGAAATATATATAGATGTGTCGACATGATAGGTCAAAACATTGTATACGTGTCTATGGTATCTTAAGATTACATAATATACAATACAAGTTGATTAAGTTATGGTTGGAATAGATTTGTTACCAATTTTCACGTAGCTAAAATGAGAAAAATTATCCAATCTTTTTTTACCCATAACTTCTTCATTTTAAATCCGTTTTGAGTGAATCAAATTGCTATGGTTTCATATTGAACTCTATTTTATGAATCTAAACAGAAAAAGTATAGGTTTATCGTCGAAAAAATAAGTTACAAGTCATTTTTGTAAAGGTAGTCATTTCAGTCGAAAGAACGACGTCTAGATGACCATTTTAGAAAACATACTTCCACTTTGAGTTTAACCATAATTTTTGGATATAGTTTCATGTTCATAATAAAAATCATTTTCTTAGAATAACAACTTTTAAATCAAAGTTTATCATAGTTTTTAATTAACTAACCCAAAACAGCCCGCGGTGTTACTACGACGGCGTAAATCCGGTTTTACGGTGTTTTTCGTGTTTCCAGGTTTTAAATCATTAAGTTAGCATATCATATAGATATAGAACATGTGTTTAGTTAATTTTAAAAGTCAAGTTAGAAGGATTAACTTTTGTTTGCGAACAAGTTTAGAATTAACTAAACTATGTTCTAGTGATTACGAGTTTAAACCTTCGAATAAGATAGTTTTATATATATGAATCGAATGATGTTATGAACATCATTACTACCTCAAGTTTAGTAGGTAAACCTACTGGAAGTGACAAGAAATGATCTAGCTTCAAAGGATCTTGGATGGCTTGAAAGTTCTTGAAGTAGGATCATGACACAAAAACAAGTTCAAGTAAGATTTTTACTCGAATTAAGATAGTTTATAGTTATAGAAATTGAATCAAAGTTTGAATATGAATATTACCTTGAATAAGAAAGATAACCTACTATATATAACAAAGGTTTTTTGATCTTAGATGATTACTTGGAATGGATTAGAAAGCTTGGAAGTAAATTAGTAAACTTGAAGGGATTTTTGAAGTGTTCTTGAAGTGTTCTTCCTATGATGATTATAGCTTGATTCTTGAAGTGATTTTTGATGAAGATGATGATTAACTACTGGAAAAATACGTTCATAATAGTGTGTGTGTGTGTGTGTTGAGAGAGAATTAGAAAGAGAATTGGAAGTGAAATGGAGTGAATGATGAGTGGTAATTGGTGAGTGGTGAGTGGGGTTAAAAGGAGTTCTAGTTAGTTGACTAGCTCATGGTAGAAGTTAAAATTTATTAGTCATACATGACATAATCAAGAGTGGAATCCCATGCTAGTTCCTATTGGTATATATCCATAGTAAGTACGTTTTGAAGCTGTGTATAATACGGGTAAGAATACGACTAGAATTCTTGATGAAAGAAAAGAATGGGAAAGTAACTGTAACCATTTTCGCTAAGTATGAGTGTTTTGATATATGTCTTGAAGTCTTCCAAAAGTATTTTAATACATCTAAATACACTACATGTATATACATTTTAACTGAGTCGTTAAGTCATCGTTAGTCGTTACATGTAAGTGTTGTTTTGAAACCTTTAAGTTAACGATCTCAATTAATGTTGTTAACCCATTGTTTATTATATCTAATGAGATGTTAAATTATTATATTATCATGATATTATGATATATTAATATATCTTAATATAATATATATACATTTAAATGTCGTTACAACGATAATCGTTACATATATGTCTTGTTTCGAAATCCTTAAGTTAGTAGTCTTGTTTGTATGTATATAACTCATTGTTAATATACTTATGGAGATACTTACTTATCATAATCTCATGTTAACCATATGTATATCCATATATATATATATCGTCATGTCGTTTTTACAAGTTTTAACGTTCGTTAATCACCGGTCAACTTGGGTGGTCAATTGTCTATATGAAACATATTTCAATTAATCAAGTCTTAACAAGTTTGATTACTTAACATGTTGGAAACATTTAATCATGTAAATATCAATCTCAATTAATATATATAAACATGGAAAAGTTTGGGTCACTAAAGTACCTACCCGTTAAATAAATTTCGTCCCGAAATTTTAAGCTGTTGAAGGTGTTGACGAATCTTCTGGAAATAGATGCGGGTATTTCTTCTTCATCTGATCTTTACGCTCCCAGGTGAACTCGGGTCCTCTACGAGCATTCCATCGAACCTTAACAATTGGTATCTTGTTTTGCTTAAGTCTTTTAACCTCACGATCCATTATTTCGACGGGTTCTTCGATGAATTGGAGTTTTTCGTTGATTTGGATTTCATCTAACGGAATAGTGAGATCTTCTTTAGCAAAACATTTCTTCAAATTCAAGACGTGGAAAGTGTTATGT
Source organism: Rutidosis leptorrhynchoides (assembly GCF_046630445.1). Taxonomy (NCBI): domain Eukaryota; kingdom Viridiplantae; phylum Streptophyta; class Magnoliopsida; order Asterales; family Asteraceae; genus Rutidosis; species Rutidosis leptorrhynchoides. The sequence goes on from NC_092334.1 coordinate 546,022,034, forward strand.
ACAACCGCGATTTGTTGAGGTAACTCAAGTCGGTAAGCTACTGGTCCGACACGATCAATAATCTTGAATGGTCCAATATACCTTGGATTTAATTTCCCTCGTTTACCATGTAGTGACCCGAACTTTTCCATGTTTATATATATTAATTAAGATTGATATTTATATGATTAAATGTTTCCAACATGTTAAGCAATCAAACTTGTTAAGACTTGATTAATTGAAATATGTTTCATATAGACAATTGACCACCCAAGTTGACCGGTGATTCACGAACGTTAAAACTTGTAAAAACTATATGATGACATATATATGGATATATATATATATAGTTAACATGATACTATGATAAGTAAACATATCATTAAGTATATTAACAATGAACTACATATGTAAAAACAAGACTACTAACTTAATGATTTTTAAACGAGACATATATGTAACGATTATCGTTGTAAAGACATTTAATGTATATATATATCATATTAAGAGATATTCATACATGATAATATCATGATAATATAATAATTTAAAATCTCATTTGATATTATAAACATTGGGTTAACAACATTTAACAAGATCGTTAACCTAAAGGTTTCAAAACAACACTTACATGTAACGACTAACGATGACTTAACGACTCAGTTAAAATGTATATACATGTTGTGTTTTAATATGTATTTATACACTTTTGAAAGACTTCAATACACTTATCAAAATACTTCTACTTAATAAAAATGCTTACAATTACATCCTCGTTCAGTTTCATCAACAATTCTACTCGTATGCACCCGTATTCGTACTCGTACAATACACTGCTTTTAGATGTATGTATTATTGGTATATACACTCCAATGATCAGCTCTTAGCAGCCCATGTGAGTCACCTAACACATGTGGGAACCATCATTTGGCAACTAGCATGAAATATCTCATAAAATTACAAAAATATGAGTAATCATTCATGACTTATTTACATGAAAACAAAATTACATATCCTTTATATCTAATCCATACACCAACGACCAAAAACACCTAAAAACACTTTCATTCTTCAATTTTCTTCATCTAATTGATCTCTCTCAAGTTCTATCTTCAAGTTCTAAGTGTTCTTCATATATTCTACAAGTTCTAGTTACATAAAATCAAGAATACTTTCAAGTTTGCTAGCTCACTTCCAATCTTGTAAGGTGATCATCCAACCTCAAGAAATATTTGTTTCTTACAGTAGGTTATCATTCTAATACAAGGTAATAATCATATTTAAACTTTGGTTCAATTTCTATAACTATAACAATCTTATTTCAAGTGATGATCTTACTTGAACTTGTTTTCGTGTCATGATTCTGCTTCAAGAACTTCGAGCCATCCAAGGATCCGTTGAAGCTAGATCCATTTTTCTCTTTTCCAGTACGTTTATCCAAGGAACTTAAGGTAGTAATGATGTTCATAACATCATTCGATTCATACATATAAAGCTATCTTATTCGAAGGTTTAAACTTGTAATCACTAGAACATAGTTTAGTTAATTCTAAACTTGTTCGCAAACAAAAGTAAATCCTTCTAACTTGACTTTTAAAATCAACTAAACACATGTTATATATATATATGATATGCTAACTTAATGATTTAAAACCTGAAAACACGAAAAACACCGTAAAACCGGATTTACGCCGTCGTAGTAACACCGCGGGCTGTTTTTGGGTTAGTTAATTAAAAACTATGATAAACTTTGATTTAAAAGTTGTTATTCTGAGAAAATGATTTTTATTACGAACATGAAACTATATCCAAAAATTATGGTTAAACTCAAAGTGGAAGTATGTTTTCTAAAATGGTCATCTAGACGTCATTCTTTCGACTGAAATGACTACCTTTACAAAAATGACTTGTAACTTATTTTTCCGACTATAAACCTATACTTTTTCTGTTTAGATTCATAAAATAGAGTTCAATATGAAACCATAGCAATTTGATTCACTCAAAACGGATTTAAAATGAAGAAGTTATGGGTAAAACAAGATTGGATAATTTTTCTCATTTTAACTACGTGAAAATTGGTAACAAATCTATTCCAACCATAACTTAATCAACTTGTATTGTATATTATGTAATCTTGAGATACCATAGACAGGTATACAATGTTTCGACCTATCATGTCGACACATCTATATATATTTCGGAACAACCATAGACACTCTATATGTGAATGTTGGAGTTAGCTATACAGGGTTGAGGTTGATTCCAAAATATATATAGTTTGAGTTGTGATCAATACTGAGATACGTATATACTGGGTCGTGGATTGATTCAAGATAATATTTATCGATTTATTTCTGTACATCTAACTGTGGACAACTAGTTGGTAGGTTACTAACGAGGACAGCTGACTTAATAAACTTAAAACATCAAAATATATTAAAAGTGTTGTAAATATATTTTGAACATACTTTAATATATATGTATATATTGTTATAGGTTCGTGAATCAACAGTGGCCAAGCCTTACTTCCCGACGAAGTAAAAATCTGTGAAAGTGAGTTATAGTCCCACTTTTAAAATCTAATATTTTTGGGATGAGAATACATGCATGTTTTATAAATGATTTACAAAATAGACACAAGTACGTGAAACTACATTCTATGGTTGAATTATCGAAATCGAATATGCCCCTTTTTATTAAGTCTGGTAATCTAAGAATTGGGGAACAGACACCCTAATTGACGCGAATCCTAAAGATAGATCTATTGGGCCTAACAAACCCCATCCAAAGTACTGGATGCTTTAGTACTTCGAAATTTATATCATATCCGAAGGGTGTCCCGGAATGATGGGGATATTCTTAAATATGCATCTTGTTAATGTCGATTACCAGGTGTTCACCATATGAATGATTTTTATCTCTATGTATGGGATGTGTATTGAAATATGAAATCTTGTGGTCTATTGTTATGATTTGATATATATAGGTTAAACCTATAACTCACCAACATTTTTGTTGACGTTTTAAGCATGTTTATTCTCCGGTGATTATTAAGAGCTTCCGCTGTCGCATACTTAAATAAGGACGAGATTTGGAGTCCATGCTTGCATGATATTGTGTAAAAACTGCATTCAAGAAACTTATTTTGTTGTAACATATTTGTATTGTAAACCATTATGTAATGGTCATGTGTAAACATGATATTTTAGATTATCATTATTTGATAATCTACGTAAAGCTTTTTAAACCTTTATTGATGAAATAAAGGTTATGGTTTGTTTTAAAATGAATGCAGTCTTTGAAAAACGTCTCATATAGAGGTCAAAACCTCGCAACGAAATCAATTAATATGGAACGTTTTTAATCAATAAGAACGGGACATTTCAGTTGGTATCCGAGCGTTGGTCTTAGAGAACCAGAATTTTGCATTAGTGTGTCTTATCGAGTTTGTTAGGATGCATTAGTGAGTCTGGACTTCGACCGTGTTTACTTGAAAAATGATTGCTTAACAAATTTTGTTGGAAACTATATATTTTTAACATGTGAATATTATGTGATATATTAATCTCTTAACGCGTTTGATATTATGTGATAGATATCTACCTCTAGAACAAGTCCCATTGACTCACCTAATAATAATGAAGAGTCAAATGTAAATTGGAATGATTCATGGACTGATTCACAAGTTCCCGAAGAGGAACCGGAAGAAGAGTCGGAACCAGAAGAAGAATCGGAACCGGAAGAAGAATCGGAACCAGATGAAGAAATAGAACCGGTGGGGGAAATAATAAAACGGTTAAGTAAAAGAAAATCCTCAACCAACCGACCAAGGTTAATTATGGTCAATGGTGTTCCCGCTAAGGAAGCAAAATATTGGGAGGATTACCAATTCTCCGATGAATCGGATTCTGACGAGAATTCCGATGATGTTATAGAAATTACCCCAACTGAATTTAAAAAGGCAAAAGAAAATAATAAGGGAAAGGGCATAAAAATAGAGAAATCTAATTCCAACCCCGATGAACTTTATATGTATCGTCAACCCCCGAAGTCCTTAAGTTGTAACAATGACCCGGGAACCTCTAAACCACCAGGTTTTTCTAAACCAATGTGGAAAATTACGGCTCGTATTAGGGGAACATCATATATCCCTAGAAACTTGACAAAACGAACCAAAACCGAAGAAGAAGAAACAAGCGAGTCGGAATAAGATAGTTGTATTCGTGTGGTGTAATATATGTAATATAGTATGCTTATGCTTTATGATATATGTAAAAATTGCTTGTATTAATAAGTATTTTTTTTTATGAATCTAACTCTTGTCTATTTTACAGTATAAAAACACAAAATGGATAGACAACCCAATATTTTAAGAGACCTACCCGGAGACATGATTGATGAAATCTTGTCTAGAGTCGGTCAGAATTCTTCGGCACAACTATTTAAGGCGAGATCAGTTTGTAAGACATTCGAAGAACGTTCCAAGAATGCCTTGGTTTATAAAAGGCTTTCGTTTGAAAGAAGGGGGATATCACATTGGGAAATCCATAAGTTACGATGTGTTTACTTTGACGCATATATTGCGGGGAACCCAAATGCTATTTTATGCAATGGGTTAAGAAATTATTTTGACTCAATATATTCGAATATTGGACTTCGTGATTTAGAAAAAGCGGCTAACATGCAACATAAAGAAGCATGTTATGCTTACGGATTAGTAATGTTCGCTTCTCACCAAAGTGAGAACAAGAACATCGGGCTACAACTATTAAACAAAACGTTCCCACAAGTGACGGAGTCGGTAATTGGGGTAAGAAATGAGGTTTTTAGATTGTTACGGGACTGTTGGACATTACATAACCCTCGTCCCTTTGACGACGTTACAACACGCTGTCTTATCAACGGCCATAACGGTTATGTTCCACAAGACCAAGGATGGGAGGTAATCCTAGTAAAACCAGAATGCATGACTTGTTTCTGGACGTATGAATTACGTGTCTTTATTGCCTTTGCTGAACGACTTGTGTACTAGCTAGAATTATCTTCACAACCATTTTGTATCAAATTTATTGTGTGCTATATTTCATGCTATATGTAAAATAAGCGGTATTGTAAGTTTGTAAAATATTGTGTAAAAGTTTGAACGCGAAATATTATTATAATCAGTTTTTCATATAGAATTGTAGTAGTTGAATTGTATATTAGCTACTAAGTATGAACTTAACGGGTAGGTACTACCCGAATTTAAACTTATAAAATGCTAATATGAAGAAAAAGCTTTTATAAATGAGTTCATATTATGCTACAAAATACTATTAACTACTCCTAATATTCTGTATGATTAACTTGTTCCATTTGACTATTTTGAAGGAAATGGCACCGACTACTCGACACACCGTGAATATGAATGAAGAGCAATTCCGTACTTTTCTAGCTTCAAACATAGCCGCAGTACAGGCTGCGCTACATACCAACAATAACCTTGGATCTAGCAGTACAGGAAATCGTGTAGGATGCACCTACAAAGAATTCGCTGCCTGTAAACCTTTGGAATTTGATGGAACCGAAGGACCGATCGGATTGAAACGGTGGACCGAGAAGGTCGAATCGGTGTTTGCCATAAGTAAGTGTACTGAAGAGGACAAAGTGAAGTATGCTACGCATACCTTCACAGGTTCTGCATTAACATGGTGGAATACCTATCTAGAGCAAGTGGGACAAGACGATGCGTACGCACTACCGTGGTCAGCATTCAAGCACTTGATGAACGAGAAGTACCGTCCCAGAACCGAGGTCAATAAGCTCAAGACAGAACTTAGAGGGTTACGAACCCAAGGATTTGATATTACCACGTACGAAAGACGATTCACAGAATTGTGCCTATTGTGTCCGGGAGCATTCGAAGATGAGGAAGAGAAGATCGACGCATTTGTGAAAGGATTACCGGAAAGAATCCAAGAAGATATAAGTTCACACGAGCCCGCCTCCATACAACAGGCATGTAGAATGGCTCACAAACTAGTGAACCAGATTGAAGAAAGAATTAAAGAACAGACTGCTGAAGAGACCAATGTGAAGCAAGTCAAAAGAAAGTGGGAGGAAAACGGTGATAAGAATCACCAATACAACAACAACAGCAATTACAACAATAATCGCAACAATTATCCCAGCAATCGCAACATCAATCGCAACTACAACAAACGGCCCAACAACAACAACAACAACAACAAAAACAGTAACTACAACAATCATCCCAACAACAATAATAACCGCAACAACAAAAACAATCAGAAGCAGCTATGCCAAAGGTGTGAAAAGTATCACTCGGGGTTCTGCACCAAATTTTGCAACAAGTGTAAAAGAAATGGTCATAGCGCGGCGAAGTGTGAGGTCTACGGACCAGGGGTTAATAGAACGAAAGGAACAAATGGTGTCGGAACGAGTAATGGCGGAGCAAGTAGTGTCGAAGCAAGTTATGCCAATGTAGTTTGTTATAAATGTGGAAAACCGGGCCACATTATTAGAAATTGCTCGAACCAGGAGAACACGAATGGACAAGGCCGCGGAAGAGTTTTCAATATTAATGCGGCAGAGGCACAGGAAGACCCGGAGCTTGTTACGGGTACGTTTCTTATTGACAATAAATCTGCTTACGTTTTATTTGATTCGGGTGCGGATAGAAGCTATATGAGTAGAGATTTTTGTGCTAAATTAAGTTGTCCATTGACGCTTTTGGATAGTAAATTTTTACTCGAATTAGCAAATGGTAAATTAATTTCAGCAGATAATATATGTCGGAATCGAGAAATTAAACTGGTTAGTGAAACATTTAAGATTGATTTGATACCAGTAGAGTTAGGGAGTTTTGATGTGATAATCGGTATGGACTGGTTGAAAGAAGTGAAAGCAGAGATTGTTTGTTACAAAAATGCAATTCGCATTATACGAGAAAAAGGAAAACCGTTAATGGTGTACGGAGAAAAGGGCAACACGAAGCTACATCTTATTAGTAATTTGAAGGCACAAAAACTAATAAGAAAAGGTTGCTATGCTGTTCTAGCACACGTCGAGAAAGTACAAACTGAAGAAAAGAGCATCAATGATGTTCCCGTCGCAAAAGAATTTCCCGATGTATTTTCGAAAGAATTACCGGGATTACCCCCACATCGATCCGTTGAATTTCAAATAGATCTTGTACCAGGAGCTGCACCAATAGCTCGTGATCCTTACAGACTCGCACCCAGCAAGATGAAAGAACTGCAAAGCTAATTACAAGAACTTTTAGAGCGTGGTTTCATTCGACCAAGCACATCACCGTGGGGAGCTCCTGTTTTGTTTGGTAAGAAGAAAGATGGTACATTCAGGTTGTGTATCGACTACCGAGAGTAGAACAAACTTACCATCAAGAACCGCTACCCACTACCGAGAATCGACGACTTATTTGATCAACTACAAGGCTCGTCTGTTTATTCAAAGATTGACTTACGTTCCGGGTATCATCAAATGCGGGTGAAAGAAGATGATATTCCAAAGACTGCTTTCAGAACACGTTACGGTCATTACGAGTTTATGGTCATGCCGTTTGGTTTAACTAATGCACCAGCTGTGTTCATGGACCTTATGAACCGAGTGTGTGGACCATACCTTGACAAGTTTGTCATTGTTTTCATTGATGACATACTTATTTACTCAAAGAATGACCAAGAACACGGTGAACATTTGAGAAAGGTGTTAGAAGTATTGAGGAAGGAAGAATTGTACGCTAAGTTTTCAAAGTGTGCATTTTGGTTGGAAGAAGTTCAATTCCTCGGTCACATAGTGAACAAAGAAGGTATTAAGGTGGATCCGGCAAAGATAGAAACTGTTGAAAAGTGGGAAACCCCGAAAACTCCGAAACACATACGTCAGTTTTTAGGACTAGCTGGTTACTACAGAAGGTTCATCCAAGACTTTTCCAGAATAGCAAAACCCTTGACTGCATTAACGCATAAAGGGAAGAAATTTGAATGGAAGGATGAACAAGAGAAAGCATTTCAGTTATTGAAGAAAAAGCTAACTACGGCACCTATATTGTCATTGCCTGAAGGGAATGATGATTTTGTGATTTATTGTGACGCATCAAAGCAAGGTCTCGGTTGTGTATTAATGCAACGAACGAAGGTGATTGCTTATGCGTCTAGACAATTGAAGATTCATGAGCAAAATTATACGACGCATGATTTGGAATTAGGCGCGGTAGTTTTTGCATTAAAGACTTGGAGGCACTACTTATATGGGGTCAAAAGTATTATATATACCGACCACAAAAGTCTTCAACACATATTTAATCAGAAACAACTGAATATGAGGCAGCGTAGGTGGATTGAATTGTTGAATGATTACGACTTTGAGATTCGTTACCACCCGGGGAAGGCAAATGTGGTAGCCGATGCCTTGAGCAGGAAGGACAGAGAACCCATTCGAGTAAAATCTATGAATATAATGATTAATAATAGCATTACTACTCAAATAAAGGAGGCACAACAAGGAGTTTTAAAAGAGGGAAATTTAAAGGATGAAATACCCAAAGGATCGGAGAAGCATCTTAATATTCGGGAAGACGGAACCCGGTATAGGGCTGAAAGGATTTGGGTACCAAAGTTTGGAGATATGAGAGAAATGGTACTTAGAGAAGCTCATAAAACCAGATACTCAATACATCCTGGAACGGGGAAGATGTACAAGGATCTCAAGAAACATTTTTGGTGGCCGGGTATGAAAGCCGATGTTGCTAAATACGTAGGAGAATGTTTGACGTGCTCTAAGGTCAAAGCTGAGCATCAGAAACCATCAGGTCTACTTCAACAACCCGAAATCCCAGAATGGAAATGGGAAAACATTACCATGGATTTCATCACTAAATTGCCAAGGACTGCAAGTGGTTTTGATACTATTTGGGTAATAGTTGATCGTCTCACCAAATCAGCACACTTCCTGCCAGTAAGAGAAGATGACAAGATGGAGAAGTTAGCACGACTGTATTTGAAGGAAGTCGTCTCCAGACATGGAATACAAATCTCTATTATCTCTGATAGGGATGGCAGATTTATTTCAAGATTCTGGAAGACATTACAGCAAGCATTAGGAACTCGTCTAGACATGAGTACTGCCTATCATCCACAAACTGATGGGCAGAGTGAAAGAATGATACAAACACTTGAAGACATGCTACGAGCATGTGTTATTGATTTCGGAAACAGTTGGGATCGACATCTACCGTTAGCAGAATTTTCCTACAACAACAGCTACCATTCAAGCATTGAGATGGCGCCATTTGAAGCACTTTATGGTAGAAAGTGCAGGTCTCCGATTTGTTGGAGTGAAGTGGGGGATAGACAGATTACGGGTCCGGAGATTATACAAGAAACTACCGAGAAGATCATCCAAATTCAACAACGGTTGAAAACCGCCCAAAGTCGACAAAAGAGCTACGCTGACATTAAAAGAAAATATATAGAATTTGAAATTGGAGAGATGGTCATGCTTAAAGTTGCACCTTGGAAAGGCGTTGTTCGATTTGGTAAACGAGGGAAATTAAATCCAAGGTATATTGGACCATTCAAGATTATTGATCGTGTCGGACCAGTAGCTTACCGACTTGAGTTACCTCAACAACTCGCGGCTGTACATAACACTTTCCATGTCTCGAATTTGAAGAAATGTTTTGCTAAAGAAGATCTCACTATTCCGTTAGATGAAATCCAAATCAACGAAAAACTCCAATTCATCGAAGAACCCGTCGAAATAATGGATCGTGAGGTTAAAAGACTTAAGCAAAACAAGATACCAATTGTTAAGGTTCGATGGAATGCTCGTAGAGGACCCGAGTTTACCTGGGATCATGAAGATCAGATGAAGAAGAAATACCCACATCTATTTCTAGAAGATTCGTCAACACCTTCAACAGCTTAAAATTTCGGGACGAAATTTATTTAACGGGTAGGTACTGTAGTGACCCGAAATTTTCCATGTTTATATATATTAATTAAGATTGATATTTACATGATTAAATGTTTCCAACATGTTAAGTAATCAAACTTGTTAAGACTTGATTAATTGAAATATGTTTCATATAGACAATTGACCACCCAAGTTGACCGGTGATTCACGAACGTTAAAACTTGTAAAAAGTATATGATGACATATATATGGATATATATATAGTTAACATGATACTATGATAAGTAAACATATCATTAAGTATATTAACAATGAACTACATATGTAAAAACAAGACTACTAACTTAATGATTTTTAAACGAGACATATATGTAACGATTATCGTTGTAAAGACATTTAATGTATATATATATCATATTAAGAGATATTCATACATGATAATATCATGATAATATAATAATTTAAAATCTCAGTTGATATTATAAACATTGGGTTAACAACATTTAACAAGATCGTTAACCTAAAGGTTTCAAAACAACACTTACATGTAACGACTAACGATGACTTAACGACTCAGTTAAAATGTATATACATGTAGTGTTTTAATATGTATTTATACACTTTTGAAAGACTTCAATACACTTATCAAAATACTTCTACTTAACAAAAATGCTTACAATTACATCCTCGTTCAGTTTCATCAACAATTCTACTCGTATGCACCCGTATTCGTACTCGTACAATACACAGCTTTTAGATGTATGTACTATTGGTATATACACTCCAATGATCAGCTCTTAGCAGCCCATGTGAGTCACCTAACACATGTGGGAACCATCATTTGGCAACTAGTATGAAATATCTCATAAAATTACAAAAATATGAGTAATCATTCATGACTTATTTACATGAAAACAAAATTACATATCCTTTATATCTAATCCATACACCAACGACCAAAAACACCTACAAACACTTTCATTCTTCAATTTTCTTCATCTAATTGATCTCTCTCAAGTTCTATCTTCAAGTTCTAAGTGTTCTTCATATATTCTACAAGTTCTAGTTACATAAAATCAAGAATACTTTCAAGTTTGCTAGCTCACTTCCAATCTTGTAAGGTGATCATCCAACCTCAAGAAATCTTTGTTTCTTACAGTAGGTTATCATTCTAATACAAGGTAATAATCATATTTAAACTTTGGTTCAATTTCTATAACTATAACAATCTTATTTCAAGTGATGATCTTACTTGAACTTGTTTTCGTGTCATGATTCTGCTTCAAGAACTTCGAGCCATCCAAGGATCCGTTGAAGCTAGATCCATTTTTATCTTTTCCAGTAGGTTTATCCAAGGAACTTAAGGTAGTAATGATGTTCATAACATCATTCGATTCATACATATAAAGCTATCTTATTCGAAGGTTTAAACTTGTAATCACTAGAACATAGTTTAGTTAATTCTAAACTTGTTCGCAAACAAAAGTTAATCCTTCTAACTTGACTTTTAAAATCAACTAAACACATGTTCTATATCTATATGATATGCTAACTTAATGATTTAAAACCTGGAAACACGAAAAACACCGTAAAACCGGATTTACGCCGTCGTAGTAACACCGCGGGCTGTTTTTGGGTTAGTTAATTAAAAACTATGATAAACTTTGATTTAAAAGTTGTTATTCTGAGAAAATGATTTTTATTACGAACATGAAACTATATCTAAAAATTATGGTTAAACTCAAAGTGGAAGTATGTTTTCTAAAATGGTCATCTAGACGTCATTCTTTCGACTGAAATGACTACCTTTACAAAAATGACTTGTAACTTATTTTTCCGACTATAAACCTATACTTTTTCTGTTTAGATTCATAAAATAGAGTTCAATATGAAACCATAGCAATTTGATTCACTCAAAACGGATTTAAAATGAAGAAGTTATGCGTAAAACAAGATTGGATAATTTTTCTCATTTTAACTACGTGAAAATTGGTAACAAATCTATTCCAACCATAACTTAATCAACTTGTATTGTATATTATGTAATCTTGAGATACCATAGACACGTATACAATGTTTCGACCTATCATGTCGACACATCTATATATATTTCGGAACAACCATAGACACTCTATATGTGAATGTTGGAGTTAGCTATACAGGGTTGAGGTTGATTCCAAAATATATATAGTTTGAGTTGTGATCAATACTGAGATACGTATACACTGGGTCGTGGATTGATTCAAGATAATATTTATCGATTTATTTCTGTACATCTAACTGTGGACAACTAGTTGGTAGGTTACTAACGAGGACAGCTGACTTAATAAACTTAAAACATCAAAATATATTAAAAGTGTTGTAAATATATTTTGAACATACTTTAATATATATGTATATATTGTTATAGGTTCGTGAATCAACAGTGGCCAAGTCTTACTTCCCGATGAAGTAAAAATATGTGAAAGTGAGTTATAGTCCCACTTTTAAAATCTAATATTTTTGGGATGAGAATACATGCATGTTTTATAAATGATTTACAAAATAGACACAAGTACGTGAAACTACATTCTATGGTTGAATTATCGAAATCGAATATGCCCCTTTTTATTAAGTCTGATAATCTAAGAATTGGGGAACAGACACCCTAATTGACACGAATCCTAAAGATAGATCTATTGGGCCTAACAAACCCCATCCAAAGTACCGGATGCTTTAGTACTTCGAAATTTATATCATATCCGAAGGGTGTCCCGGAATGATGGGGATATTCTTAAATATGCATCTTGTTAATGTCGATTACCAGGTGTTCACCATATGAATGATTTTTATCTCTATGTATGGGATGTGTATTGAAATATGAAATCTTGTGGTCTATTGTTACGATTTGATATATATAGGTTAAACCTATAACTCACCAACATTTTTGTTGACGTTTTAAGCATGTTTATTCTCAGGTGATTATTAAGAGCTTCCGCTGTCGCATACTTAAATAAGGACGAGATTTGGAGTCCATGCTTGCATGATATTGTGTAAAACCTGCATTCAAGAAACTTATTTTGTTGTAACATATTTGTATTGTAAACCATTATGTAATGGTCGTGTGTAAACAGGATATTTTAGATTATCATTATTTGATAATCTACGTAAAGCTTTTTAAACCTTTATTGATGAAATAAAGGTTATGGTTTGTTTTAAAATGAATGCAGTCTTTGAAAAACGTCTCATATAGAGGTCAAAACCTCGCAACGAAATCAATTAATATGGAATGTTTTTAATCAATAAGAACGGGACATTTCATACTAAATCGAACAACGCCTTTCCAAGGTGCAACTTTAAGCATGACCATCTCTCCAATTTCAAATTCTATATCTTTGCTTTTAATGTCAGCGTAGCTCTTTTGTCGACTTTGGGCGGTTTTCAACCGTTGTTGAATTTGGATGATCTTCTCGGTAGTTTCTTGTATAATCTCCGGACCCGTAATCTGTCTATCCCCCACTTCACTCCAACAAATTGGAGACCTGCACTTTCTACCATAAAGTGCTTCAAACGGCGCCATCTCAATGCTTGAATGGTAGCTGTTGTTGTAGGAAAATTCTGCTAACGGTAGATGTCGATCCCAACTGTTTCCGAAATCAATAACACATGCTCGTAGCATGTCTTCAAGTGTTTGTATCGTCCTTTCGCTCTGTCCATCAGTTTGTGGATGATAGGCAGTACTCATGTCTAGACGAGTTCCTAATGCTTGCTGTAATGTCTGCCAGAATCTTGAAATAAATCTGCCATCCCTATCAGAGATAATAGAGATTGGTATTCCATGTCTGGAGACGACTTCCTTCAAATACAGTCATGCTAACTTCTCCATCTTGTCATCTTCTCTTATTGGCAGGAAGTGTGCTGATTTGGTGAGATGATCAACTATTACCCAAATAGTATCAAAACCACTTGCAGTCCTTGGCAATTTAGTGATGAAATCCATGGTAATGTTTTCCCATTTCCATTCTGGGATTTCGGGTTGTTGAAGTAGACCTGATGGTTTCTGATGCTCAGCTTTGACCTTAGAACACGTCAAACATTCTCCTACGTATTTAGCAACATCGGCTTTCATACCCGGCCACCAAAAATGTTTCTTGAGATCCTTGTACATATTCCCCGTTCCAGGATGTATTGAGTATCTGGTTTTATGAGCTTCTCTAAGTACCATTTCTCTCATATCTCCAAATTTTGGTACCCAAATCCTTTCAGCCCTATACCGGGCTCCGTCTTCCCGAATATTAAGATGCTTCTCTGATCCTTTGGGTATTTCATCCTTTAAATTTCCCTTTTTAAAACTCCTTGTTGCGCCTCCTTTATTTGAGTAGTAAGGTTATTATGAATCATTATATTCATAGATTTTACTCGAATGGGTTCTCTGTCCTTCCTGCTCAAGGCATCGGCTACCACATTTGGCTTCCCCGGGTGGTAACGAATCTCAAAGTCGTAATCATTCAACAATTCAATCCATCTACGCTGCCTCATATTCAGTTGTTTCTGATTAAATATGTGTTGAAGACTTTTGTGGTCGGTATATATAATACTTTTGACCCCATATAAGTAGTGCCTCCAAGTCTTTAATGCAAAAACAACCGCGTCTAATTCCAAATCATGCGTCGTATAATTATGCTCGTGAATCTTCAATTGTCTAGACGCATAAGCAATCACTTTCATTCGTTGCATTAATATACAACCGAGACCTTGCTTTGATGCGTCACAATAAATCACAAAATCATCATTCCCTTCAGGCAATGACAATATAGGTCCCGTAGTTAGCTTTTTCTTCAATAACTGAAACGCTTTCTCTTGTTCATCCTTCCATTCAAATTTCTTCCCTTTATGCGTTAATGCAGTCAAGGGTTTTGCTATTCTGGAAAAGTCTTGGATGAACCTTCTGTAGTAACCAGCTAGTCCTTAAAACTGGCGTATGTGTTTCGGAGTTTTCGGGGTTTCCCACTTTTCAACAGTTTCTATCTTTGCCGGATCCACCTTAATACCTACTTTGTTCACTATGTGACCGAGGAATTGAACTTCTTCCAACCAAAATGCACACTTTGAAAACTTAGCGTACAATTCTTCCTTCCTCAATACTTCTAACACCTTTCTTAAATGTTCACCGTGTTCTTGGTCATTCTTTGAGTAAATAAGTATGTCATCAATGAAAACAATGACAAACTTGTCAAGGTATGGTCCACACACTCGGTTCATAAGGTCCATGAACACAGCTGGTGCATTAGTTAAACCAAATGGCATGACCATAAACTCGTAATGACCGTAACGTGTTCTGAAAGCAGTCTTTGGAATATCATCTTCTTTCACCCGCATTTGATGATACCCAGAACATAAGTCAATCTTTGAATAAACAGACGAGCCTTGTAGTTGATCAAATAAGTCATCGATTCTCGGTAGTGGGTAGCGGTTCTTGATGGTAAGTTTGTTCAACTCTCGGTAGTCGATACACAACCTGAATGTACCATCTTTCTTCTTGACAAACAAAACAGGAGCTCCCCACGGTGATGTGCTTGGTCGAATGAAACCACGCTCTAAAAGTTCTTGTAATTGGCTTTGTAGTTCTTTCATCTCGCTGGGTGCAAGTCTGTAAGGAGCACGAGCTATTGGTGCAGCTCCTGGTACAAGATCTATTTGAAATTCAACGGATCGATGTGGGGGTAATCCCGGTAATTCTTTCGGAAATACATCGGGAAATTCTTTTGCAATGGGAACATCATTGATGCTCTTTTCTTCAGTTTGTACTTTCTCGACGTGTGCTAGAACAGCATAGCAACCTTTTCTTATTAGTTTTTGTGCCTTCAAATTACTAATAAGATGTAGCTTCGTGTTGCCCTTTTCTCCGTACACCATTAAGGGTTTTTCTTTTTCTCGTATAATGCGAATTGCATTTTTGTAACAAACGATCTCTGCTTTCACTTCTTTCAACCAGTCCATACCGATTATCACATCAAAACTCCCTAACTCTACTGGTATCAAATCAATCTTAAATGTTTCGCTAACCAGTTTAATTTCTCGATTCCGACATATATTATCTGCTGAAATTAATTTACCATTTGCTAATTCGAGTAAAAATTTACTATCCAAAGGCGTCAATGGACAACTTAATTTAGCACAAAAATCTCTACTCATATAGCTTCTATCCGCACCCGAATCAAATAAAACGTAAGCAAATTTATTGTCAATAAGAAACGTACCCGTAACATGCTCCGGGTCTTCCTGTGCCTCTGCCGCATTAATATTGAAAACTCTTCCGCGGCCTTGTCCATTCGTGTTCTCCTGGTTCGGGCAATTTCTAATAATGTGGCCCGGTTTTCCACATTTATAACAAACTACATTGGCATAACTTGCTCCGACACTACTTGCTCCGCCATTACTCGTTCCGACACCATTTGTTCCTTTCGTTCTATTAACCCCTGGTCCGTAGACCTCACACTTCGCCGCGCTATGACCATTTCTTTTACACTTGTTGCAAAATTTGGTGCAGAACCCCGAGTGATACTTTTCACACCTTTGGCATAGCTGCTTCTGATTGTTGTTGTTGTTGTTGCGGTTATTATTGTTGTTGGGATGATTGTTGTAGTTGTTGTTGTTGTTGTTGTTGTTGTTGTTGTTGGGCCATTTGTTGTAGTTGCGATTGATGTTGCGATTGTTGGGATAATTGTTGCGATTATTGTTGTAATTGCTGTTATTGTTGTATTGGTGATTCTTATCACCGTTTTCCTCTCACTTTCTTTTGACTTGCTTCACATTGGGCTCTTCAGCAGTCTGTTCTTTAATTCTTTCTTCAATCTGGTTCACTAGTTTGTGAGCCATTCTACATGCCTGTTGTATGGAGGCGGGCTCGCGTGAACTTATATCTTCTTGGATTCTTTCCGGTAATCCTTTCACAAACGCGTCGATCTTCTCTTCCTCATCTTCAAATGCTCCCGGACACAATAGGCACAATTTCGTGAATCGTCTTTCGTACGTGGTAATATCAAATCCTTGGGTTCGTAACCCTCTAAGTTCTGTCTTGAGCTTATTGACCTCGGTTCTGGGACGGTACTTCTCGTTCATCAAGTGCTTGAATACTGACCACGGTAGTGCGTACGCATCGTCTTGTCCCACTTGCTCTAGATAGGTATTCCACCATGTTAACGCAGAACCTGTGAAGGTATGCGTAGCGTACTTCACTTTGTCCTCTTCAGTACACTTACATATGGCAAACACCGATTCGACCTTCTCGGTCCACCGTTTCAATCCGATCGGTCCTTCGGTTCCATAAAATTCCAAAGGTTTGCAGGCAGTGAATTCTTTGTAGGTGCATCCTACATGATTTCCTGTACTGCTAGATCCAAGGTTATTGTTGGTATGTAGCGCAGCCTGTACTGCGGCTATATTTGAAGCTAGAAAAGTACGGAATTCCTCTTCATTCATATTCACGGTGTGTCGAGTAGTCGGTGCCATTTCCTTCAAAATAGTCAAATGGAACAAGTTAATCATACAGAATATTAAGAGTAGTTAATAGTATTTCATAGCATAATATGAACTCATTTATAAAAGCTTTTTCTTCATATTAGCGTTTTATAAGTTTAAATTCGGGTAGTACCTACCCGTTAAGTTCATACTTAGGAGCTAATATACAATTCAACTACTACAATTCTATATGAAAAACTGATTATAATAATATTTCACGTTCAAACTTTTATACAATATTTTACAAACTTACAATACCGCTTATTTTACATAAAGCATGAAATATAGCACACAATAACTTTGATACAAGATAGTTGTGAAGATAATTCTAGCTAGTACACAAGTAGTTCAGCAAAGGCAATAAAGACACGTAATTCATACGTCCAGAAACAAGTCATGCATTCTGGTTTTACTAGGACTACTTCCCATCCTTGGTCTTGTGGAACATAACCGTTATGGCCGTTGATAAGACAGCGTGTTGTAACGTCGTCAAAGGGACGAGGGTTACGTAATGTCCAACAGTCCCGTAACAATCTAAAAACCTCATTTCTTACCCCAATTACCGACTCCGTCACTTGTGGGAACGTTTTGTTTAATAGTTGTAGCCCGATGTTCTTGTTCTCACTTTGGTGAGAAGCGAACATTACTAATCCGTAAGCATAACATGCTTCTTTATGTTGCATGTTAGCTGCTTTTTCTAAATCACGAAGTCCAATATTCGGATATATTAAGTCAAAATAATTTCTTAACCCATTGCGTAAAATAGCATTTGGCTTCCCCGCAATATATGCGTCAAAGTAAACACATCGTAACTTATGGATTTCCCAATGTGTATCCCCCATCTTTCGAACGAAAGCCTTTTATAAACCAAGGCATTCTTGGAACGTTCTTCGAATGTCTTACAAACTGATCTCGCCTTAAATAGTTGTGCCGAAGAATTCTGACCGACTCTAGACAAGATTTCATCAATCATGTCTCCGGGTAGGTCTCTTAAAATATTGGGTTGTCTATCCATTTTGTGTTTTTATACTGTAAAATAGACAAGAGTTAGATTCATAAAAAAAATACTTATTAATACAAGCAATTTTTACATATATCATAAAGCATAAGCACACTATATTACTTATATTACACCACACGAATACAACTATCTTATTTCGACTCGCTTGTTTCTTCTTCTTCGGTTTTGGTTCGTTTTGCCAAGTTTCTAGGGATATATGATGTTCCCCTAATACGAGCCGTCGTTATCCACATTGGTTTAGAAAAACCTGGTGGTTTAGAGGTTCCCGGGTCATTGTTACAACTTAAGGACTTCGGGGGTTGACGATACATATAAAGTTCATCGGGGTTGGAATTAGATTTCTCTATTTTTATTCCCTTTCCCTTATTATTTTCTTTTGCCTTTTTAAATTCAGTTGGGGTAATTTCTATAACATCATCGGAATTCTCGTCGGAATCCGATTCATCGGAGAATTGGTAATCCTCCCAATATTTTGCTTCCTTGGCGGAAACACCATTGACCATAATTAACCTTGGTCGGTTGGTTGAGGATTTTCTTTTACTTAACCGTTTTATTATTTCCCCCACCGGTTCTATTTCTTCATCCGGTTCCGATTCTTCTTCCGGTTCCGATTCTTCTTCCGGTTCCGACTCTTCTTCCGGTTCCTCTTCGGGAACTTGTGAATCAGTCCACGAACCATTCCAATTTACATTTGACTCTTCATTATTATTAGGTGAGTCAATGGGACTTGTTCTAGAGGTAGACATCTATCACATAATATCAAACGCGTTAAGAGATTAATATATCACATAATATTCACATGTTAAAAATATATAGTTTCCAACAAAATTTGTTAAGCAATCATTTTTCAAGTAAACACGGTCGAAGTCCAGACTCACTAATGCATCCTAACAAACTCGATAAGACACATTAATGCAAAATTCTGGTTCTCTAAGACCAACGCTCGGATACCAACTGAAATGTCCCGTTCTTATTGATTAAAAACATTCCATATTAATTGATTTCGTTGCGAGGTTTTGACCTCTATATGAGACGTTTTTCAAAGACTGCATTCATTTTAAAACAAACCATAACCTTTATTTCATCAATAAAGGTTTAAAATGCTTTACGTAGATTATCAAATAATGATAATCTAAAATATCTTGTTTACACACGACCATTACATAATGGTTTACAATACAAATATGTTACAACAAAATAAGTTTCTTGAATGCAGTTTTTACACAATATCATACAAGCATGGACTCCAAATCTCGTCCTTATTTAAGTATGCGACAGCGGAAGCTCTTAATAATCACCTGAGAATAAACATGCTTAAAACGTCAACCAAAATGTTGGTGAGTTATAGGTTTAACCTATATATATCAAATCGTAACAATAGACCACAAGATTTCATATTTCAATACACATCCCATACATAGAGATAAAAATCATTCATATGGTGAACACCTGGTAACCGACATTAACAAGATGCATATATAAGAATATCCCCCATCATTCCGGGACACCCTTCGGATATGATATAAATTTCGAAGTACTAAAGCATCCGGTACTTTGGATGGGGTTTGTTAGGCCCAATATATCTATCTTTAGGATTCGCGTCAATTAGGGTGTCTGTTCCCTAATTCTTAGATTACCAGACTTAATAAAAATGGGCATATTCGATTTCGATAATTCAACCATAGAATGTAGTTTCACGTACTTGTGTCTATTTTGTAAATCATTTATAAAACCTGCATGTATTCTCATCCCAAAAATATTAGATTTTAAAAGTGGGACTATAACTCACTTTCACAGATTTTTTTTTACTTCGTCGAGAAGTAAGACTTGGCCACTGTTGATTCATGAACCTATAACAATATATACATATATATTAAAGTATGTTCAAAATATATTTACAACACTTTTAATATATTTTGATGTTTTAAATTTATTAAGTCAGCTGTCCTCGTTAGTAACCTACAACTAGTTGTCCACAGTTAGATGTACAGAAATAAATCCATAAATATTATCTTGAATCAATCCACGACCCAGTGTATACGTATCTCAGTATTGATCACAACTCAAACTATATATATTTTAGAATCAACCTCAACCCTGTATAGCTAACTCCAACATTCACATATAGAGTGTCTGTGGTTGTTCCGAAATATATATAGATGTTTCGACATGATAGGTCGAAACATTGTATACGTGTCTATGGTATCTCAAGATTACATAATATACAATACAAGTTGATTAAGTTATGGTTGGAATAGATTTGTTACCAATTTTCACGTAGCTAAAATGAGAAAAATTATCCAATCTTGTTTTACCCATAACTTCTTCATTTTAAATCCGTTTTGAGTGAATCAAATTGCTATGGTTTCATATTAAACTCTATTTTATGAATCTAAACATAAAAAGTATAGGTTTATCGTCGGAAAAATAAGTTACAAGTCGTTTTTGTAAAGGTAGTCATTTCAGTCGAAAGAACGACGTCTAGATGACCATTTTAGAAAACATACTTCCACTTTGAGTTTAACCATAATTTTTGGATATAGTTTCATGTTAATAATAAAAATAATTTTCTCAGAATAACAACTTTTAAATCAAAGTTTATCATAGTTTTTAATTAACTAACCCAAAACAGCCCGCGGTGTTACTACGACGGCGTAAATCTGGTTTTACGGTGTTTTTCGTGTTTCCAGGTTTTAAATCATTAAGTTAGCATATCATATAGATATAGAACATGTGTTTAGTTAATTTTAAAAGTCAAGTTAGAAGGATTAAATTTTGTTTGCGAACAAGTTTAGAATTAACTAAATTTTGTTCTAGTGATTACGAGTTTAAACCTTCGAATAAGATAATTTTA
The DNA here is from genome assembly GCF_046630445.1 of Rutidosis leptorrhynchoides. Classification (NCBI taxonomy): domain Eukaryota; kingdom Viridiplantae; phylum Streptophyta; class Magnoliopsida; order Asterales; family Asteraceae; genus Rutidosis; species Rutidosis leptorrhynchoides. The sequence goes on from NC_092334.1 coordinate 546,043,327, forward strand.
TATATATGAATTGAATGATGTTATGAACATCATTACTACCTCAAGTTTAGTAGGTAAACCTACTGGAAGTGAAAAGAAATGATCTAGCTTCAAAGGACCTTGGATGGCTTGAAAGTTCTTGAAGTAGGATCATGACACAAAAACAAGTTCAAGTAAGATTTTTACTCGAATTAAGATAGTTTATAGTTATAGAAATTGAATCAAAGTTTGAATATGAATATTACCTTGAATAAGAAAGATAACCTACTGTATATAACAAAGGTTTCTTGATCTTAGATAATTACTTGGAATGGATTAGAAAGCTTGGAAGTAAATTAGTAAACTTGAAGGGATTTTTGAAGTGTTCTTGAAGTGTTCTTCCTATGATGATTATAGCTTGATTCTTGAAGTGATTTTTGATGAAGATGATGATTAACTACTGGAAAAATATGTTCATAATAGTGTGTGTGTGTTGAGAGAGAATTAGAAAGAGAATTGGAAGTGAAATGGAGTGAATGATGAGTGGTAATTGGTGAGTGGTGAGTGGGGTTAAAAGGAGTTCTAGTTAGTTGACTAGCTCATGGTAGAAGTTAAAATTGATTAGTCATACATGACATAATCAAGAGTGGAATCTCATGCTAGTTCCTATTGGTATATACCCATAGTAAGTACGTTTTGAAGCTGTGTATAATACGGGTAAGAATACGACTAGAATTCTTGATGAAAGAAAAGAATGGGAAAGTAACTGTAACCATTTTCGCTAAGTATGAGTGTTTTGATATATGTCTTGAAGTCTTCCAAAAGTATTTTAATACATCTAAATACACTACATGTATATACATTTTAACTGAGTCGTTAAGTCATCGTTAGTCGTTACATGTAAGTGTTGTTTTGAAACCTTTAAGTTAACGATCTCAATTAATGTTGTTAACCCATTGTTTATTATATCGAATGAGATGTTAAATTATTATATTATCATGATATTATGATATATTAATATATCTTAATATAATATATATACATTTAAATGTCGTTACAACGATAATCGTTACATATATGTCTTGTTTCGAAATCCTTAAGTTAGTAGTATTGTTTGTATGTATATAACTCATTGTTAATATACTTATGGAGATACTTACTTATCATAATCTCATGTTAACCATATGTATATCCATATATATATCGTCATGTCGTTTTTACAAGTTTTAACGTTCGTGAATCGCCGGTCAACTTGGGTGGTCAATTGTCTATATGAAACATATTTCAATTAATCAAGTCTTAACAAGTTTGATTGCTTAACATGTTGGAAACATTTAATCATGTAAATATCAATCTCAATTAATATATATAAACATGGAAAAGTTCGGGTCACTACATAATTATAGTCGAACAAATATATATATATAATTTGTTATTAATAATATACTTGTTATATTATGTTATGTAGATAAATTTGATATATTTAATCTATATGTTTTATATAATTATTATTCATCATTAATAATAATACTGTATATTAAAGTTCATATATGATAAAAATATCTATTTATATATAAATTGATATCTTTTATATATAGCTTAATTAATATCTTTTTTTAAAAAAAAAATATTAATAATAATAATAGTGTTAATAATAATAATCAGGTTTATCATAAATTTCGTGCTTAATTTCTAAACTTATAACTACAGTTCCTGTAACTCAAATTCATAACCATTTCCCAAAATTTTACCATATCAATTGTTATTATTAATTTCATAATATAAATGTTATTAACATGTTCATAATCATGTTAATAATAATAATAATACTAATAAATATAATATTAGTAATGATAATACTAATAATTCTCAAATGATAATACTAGTAATAATAATGATAATGAAAATAATAATTTTGATAATACTACTTAATACTTAATAATAATAATAATAATAATAATAATAATAATAATAATAATAATAATAATAATAATAATAATAATAATAATAATAATAATAATGATAACAATCGTATTACTAAAGATAATATTAATAATAATACTACTTAATAATAATCCTATTAATGATAACAATACTTGTAATAACAATAATAATAATAATCTTAATTGTAATGATAATAATAATAAATGATAACTAATACTTATGTTAGTAATTATAATAATAATAATAATTATAATACAAGTAATAATATCAATACTTAATAATAACAATAATAATAATAATAATTACAATAATAATAATAATAATAATAATTTTTGGTAATGAAAAACTACCTCAAAACAAGCTTTAAAAATGAGATGTCACCAGCAAGGATCGAACCCGCGACCACTTGCTCATCTGGCAACACCCCACACCACTCCTCTGCTGTATCTTTTCTAATGTATTTAAGATTTAAATTTCGTTTAACACGATTTTCTATTTTCATTTTTTTAATCACAGCATCATCATCATGTCGTCATACTATCATCATCATTGGGCATTATCATCATCATCAATCTACATCATCATCATCATCATCATCATCATCAATCTCATGTTCTTCATCTACACAACATCATCATCATTAATGTTATTTGCACATCATCAACGAATCATCAACATCATTCTCTTCGTTTACCATCATCTTTATTTCATCTCGTCACCATCATCATCATTTAACATCATCGTGTTGCATCACTCATCATCAACGACTTTTTTCATCAGCACCTTCATGCATCATTTCGTCACTGTAGCAGAACAGAAGAGAGCAGCAGCAGCACGATCACAATAGCAGCTGCCTTAAACACAGGTGAGTTTCGATGAAGATGGTGGTGGGTTGAGGTGGTGCAGTGGTGGTTTGTGGTGGTTTTCTCGGACAGGAAACAGAAACAAGTAGCAGCGTAGCAGCAACAGAAATGATGGAAGTGGTGGTATTTTCTTGGTGAAGATGAAACAGAAAAACAGTAACAGAAATATTAGCGAGTAATGGTAGTGGTGGATGGTGATCGGTGGTTCTTGGTGGTGGTGTTTGGTGGCGAGAACAGCAACAAAAACTGATGTAGCAGTGGCGATGGTGGGTTTCAAGCATAGCAGTATTTAACGATGAATATGGGGTGTTCTTTGTTGACAGGAAAGAACAGTAGTTTATACAGTAGTTTGTAGTCATGTGATGATGGTTGCTGTGGTAGGAAGGGTGATCGAAGGTGGTGTTTGTGTAGAGAACAAGGGTGACTCACGGTGGTGGGAGGCCGAGGTTGATGAAGGTGATCGGGGAAGGAGATGGTGTATGTTGTGGAGTTTAAGAGGTGGTTGTCGTCGGAGATTCATGGTGTTGGATAATAATTCGATGTTTCATGGTGGTGGCAATTTAAGTTAGTGTTTAGGGTGGTGATCAAAGTGGTGTTTGTTTTACGATTAAATTGGGAGATGGAAGTGGGTTCATGATGTGGTGAGTGTGGTATTCGAACGAGGGAGTCGGGGATGCGGTTGATGGATTGGATCATGGTTTGGTTATGGTTGCAAATAGAAGACAAGTTAGTTAGCAGAATTAAGGAAGGTATATGTATGTAATTACCTATACATCGTAATTATCTATATATCTATCTTATAAGTTAATGGTGGGGAGAAGCAAACAAAAACAATAATAATAATTGAATCTAAATTTTCAAGAAACGTACAGTATCAAATAGTAATTAAGATTAAATAATGATATGAGAATAATAAACGTGCAGTTTAGTTAGCCGTCACCTATTTCGGACTAAATTTCTTACCCCGTTGTTAATCAGTGGCAGATAAAAAGGTCTTCGGAAAAATCCCAAATTTTTAGATTAAATAGCTTTATTTATTTTGGTCATTAAGGTATAAAATTCTGTCATTACCTATTAAATAAAAATTACTTATTCACTCCCAACCCCAAGTAAAATATAGAAAGTTTTAAAATTCAACAAATGGTTCCTAAATACATTTTTAATAAGTTTATAATTTGTAGAACTCATTTTTGGATCATCGTTTATTTTGAAATCACATACGTTCGAATTTAACTTGTTTAATATTGATCGAATGATAAATGAGTGTAACCGTCGGTTACTAAATAGATTCGAAATTATTCACTTTTAATATACTATATATATACATTTTAATTAACAAATTTTATTACATAAATGATTAAACTAATTATATATTTTTAACGAAATAAATTTAATATTATTATATATTTACAAATAATATATATATATATATATATATATATATATATATATATATATATATATATATATATATATATGTATATATATATATATGTATATATATATATATATGTATATATATATATATATATATATATGTATATATATATATATATATATACAAATAGTTGTTCGTTAATAGTCGGAAATGGTCGAAGTTAAATGAATATATTAAACCGTTCAAAATTTTTTAGATTCAACATTACAGACTTTTCTTATCGCGTCAAAATTAATATATCGTATTGAGAGTTTGGTTTAAAATTAGTCGAAATCATATAAAGATGAAGTTTAAATTTGGTCGAAAATTTTCGGGTCGTCACAGTACCTACCTGCTAAAGAAATTTCGTCCCGAAATTTGATCGAGGTCGTCATGGCTAACAATAAGAATGTTTTCATGACGAATATGAGTTGATAAATAGAGTTTTATCATTATTGAGTAATTTAGATAAAATGATTTGCTTTTGTGAAGCGTACGAGTGAAGCTGTCACAAAAGAGTGAAATGAGATAAATAGAGGTTCGTCTTAACTTCTGACGTAGTCTCGGTTGAATTCCAGAATTCAAGGGATTTAAAGAAAATCTTCATAATCTATATATGATTTGATTCTTCAGAAATTAAGATTCTCTTTAATTAAATGCGGCAATCTGCCTCGATTGCTTATGTCTGATATTTCGTTATAAATTAATTTCTTCCGTTCCATTATTTTCACAACTCCTTTCTTCTCTTCCTCGATTAATACTTTTAAAGATCAGGGAAATGCTTAATCCAGTTCTGATCCTTGATATTTTCCTGACTATCGTATCTGTCATTCTTCTTTTTCATTTACCACCGGAGGAATCTATTTACTTCTACTATTACCTTCGGGTTATGGTGTTTTTAATTCTCCCGTGTCTTTATCTTGCTATTCGCATTGATATATAAAATGTCCCGTTCTTATTGATTAAAAACGTTCCATATTAATTGATTTCGTTGCGAGGTTTTGACCTCTATATGAGACGTTTTTCAAAGACTGCATTCATTTTAAAACAAACCATAACCTTTATTTCATCAATAAAGGTTTAAAAAGCTTTACGTAGATTATCAAATAATGGTAATCTAAAATATCCTGTTTACACACGACCATTACATAATGGTTTACAATACAAATATGTTACAACAAAATAAGTTTCTTGAATGCAGTTTTTACACAATATCATACAAGCATGGACTCCAAATCTCGTCCTTATTTAAGTATGCGACAGCGGAAGCTCTTAATAATTACCTGAGAATAAACATGCTTAAAACGTCAACAAAAATGTTGGTGAGTTATAGGTTTAACCTATATATATCAAATCATAATAATAGACCACAAGATTTCATATGTCAATACACATCCCATACATAGAGATAAAAATCATTCATATGGTGAACACCTGGTAACCGACATTAACAAGATGCATATATAAGAATATCCCCATCATTCCGGGACACCCTTCGGATATGATATAAATTTCGAAGTACTAAAGCATCCGGTACTTTGGATGGGGTTTGTTAGGCCCAATAGATCTATCTTTAGGATTCGCGTCAATTAGGGTGTCTGTTCCCTAATTCTTAGATTACCAGACTTAATAAAAAGGGGCATATTCAATTTTGATAATTCAACCATAGAATGTAGTTTCACGTACTTGTGTCTATTTTGTAAATCATTTATAAAACCTGCATGTATTCTCATCCTAAAAATATTAGATTTTAAAAGTGGGACTATAACTCACTTTCACAGATTTTTACTTCGTCGGGAAGTAAGACTTGGCCACTGGTTGATTCACGAACCTATAACAATATATACATATATATCAAAGTATGTTCAAAATATATTTACAACACTTTTAATATATTTTGATGTTTTAAGTTTATTAAGTCAGCTGTCCTCGTTAGTAACCTACAACTAGTTGTCCACAGTTAGATGTACAGAAATAAATCGATAAATATTATCTTGAATCAATCCACGACCCAGTGTATACGTATCTCAGTATTGATCACAACTCAAACTATATATATTTTGGAATCAACCTCAACCCTGTATAGCTAACTCCAACATTCACATATAGAGTGTCTATGGTTGTTCCGAAATATATATAGATGTGTCGACATGATAGGTCGAAACATTGTATACGTGTCTATGGTATCTCAAGATTACATAATATACAATACAAGTTGATTAAGTTATGGTTGGAATAGATTTGTTACCAATTTTCACGTAGCTAAAATGAGAAAAATTATCCAATCTTGTTTTACCCATAACTTCTTCATTTTAAATCCATTTTGTGTGAATCAAATTGCTATGGTTTCATATTGAACTCTATTATATGAATCTAAACAGAAAAAGTATAGGTTTATAGTCGGAAAAATAAGTTACAAGTCGTTTTTGTAAAGGTAGTCATTTCAGTCGAAAGAACGACGTCTAGATGACCATTTTAGAAAACATACTTCCACTTTGAGTTTAACCATAATTTTTGGATATAGTTTCATGTTCATAATTAAAATCATTTTCTCAGAATAACAACTTTTAAATCAAAGTTTATCATAGTTTTTAATTAACTAACCCAAAACAGCCCGCGGTGTTACTACGACGGCGTAAATTCGGTTTTACGGTGTTTTTCGTGTTTCCAGGTTTTAAATCATTAAGTTAGCATATCATATAGATATAGAACATGTGTTTAGTTGATTTTAAAAGTCAAGTTAGAAGGATTAACTTTTGTTTGCGAACAAGTTTAGAATTAACTAAACTATGTTCTAGTGATTACGAGTTTAAACCTTCGAATAAGATAGTTTTATATATATGAATCGAATGATGTTATGAACATCATTACTACCTCAAGTTTAGTAGGTAAACCTACTGGAAGTGACAAGAATGATCTAGCTTCAAAGGATCTTGGATGGCTTGAAAGTTCTTGAAGCAGAATCATGACACGAAAACAATTTCAAGTAAGATTTCCACTCGAAATAAGATTGTTATAGTTATAGAAATTGAATTAAAGTTTGAATATGATTATTACCTTGTATTAGAATGATAACCTACTGTAAGAAATAAAGATTTCTTGAGGTTGGATGATCACTTGGAATGGATTTAGAAAACTTGGAAGTAAACTTGCAATCTTGGAAGTATTCTTGATTTTATGAAACTAGAACTTTTGGAATTTATGAAGAACACTTAGAACTTAAAGATAGAACTTGAGAGAGATCAATTATATGAAGAAAATTGAAGAATGAAAGCATTTGTAGGTGTTTTTGGTCGTTGGTGTATGGATTAGATATAAAGGATATGTAATTTTGTTTTCATGTAAATAAGTCATGAATGATTACTCATATTTTTGTAATTTTATGAGATATTTCATGCTAGTTGCCAAATGATGGTTCCCACATGTGTTAGGTGACTCACATGGGCTGCTAAGAGCTGATCATTGGAGTGTATATACCAATAGTACATACATCTAAAAGCTGTGTATTGTACGAGTACGAATACGGGTGCATACGAGTAGAATTGTTGATGAAACTGAACGAGGATGTAATTGTAAGCATTTTTGTTAAGTAAAAGTATTTTGATAAGTGTATTGAAGTCTTTCAAAAGTATATAAATACATATTAAAACACTACATGTATATACATTTTAACTGAGTCGTTAAGTCATCGTTAGTCGTTACATGTAAGTGTTGTTTTGAAACCTTTAGGTTAACGATCTTGTTAAATGTTGTTAACCCAATGTTTATAATATCAAATGAGATTTTAAATTATTATATTATCATGATATTATCATGTATGAATATCTCTTAATATGATATATATACATTAAATGTCTTTACAACGATAATCGTTGCATATATGTCTCGTTTAAAAATCATTAAGTTAGTAGTCTTGTTTTTACATATGTAGTTCATTGTTAATATACTTAATGATATGTTTACTTATCATAGTATCATGTTAACTATATATATATCCATATATATGTCATCATATAGTTTTTACAAGTTTTAACGTTCGTGAATCACCGGTCAACTTGGGTGGTCAATTGTCTATATGAAACATATTTCAATTAATCAAGTCTTAACAAGTTTGATTACTTAACATGTTGGAAACATTTAATCATGTAAATATCAATCTCAGTTAATATATATAAACATGGAAAAGTTCGAGTCACTACAGTACCTACCCGTTAAATAAATTTCGTCCCGAAATTTTAAGCTGTTGAAGGTGTTGACGAATCTTCTGGAAATAGATGCGGGTATTTCTTCTTCATCTGATCTTCACGCTCCCAGGTGAACTCGGGTCCTCTACGAGCATTCCATCGAACCTTAACAATTGGTATCTTGTTTTGCTTAAGTCTTTTAACCTCACGATCCATTATTTCGACGGGTTCTTCGATGAATTGGAGTTTTTCGTTGATTTGGATTTCATCTAACGGAATAGTGAGATCTTCTTTAGCAAAACATTTCTTCAAATTCGAGACGTGGAAAGTGTTATATACAGCCACGAGTTGTTGAGGTAACTCAAGTCGGTAAGCTACTGGTCCGACACGATCAATAATCTTGAATGGTCCAATATACCTTGGATTTAATTTCCCTCGTTTACCAAATCGAACAACGCCTTTCCAAGGTGCAACTTTAAGCATGACCATCTCTCCAATTTCAAATTCTATATCTTTTCTTTTAATGTCAGCGTAGCTCTTTTGTCGACTTTGGGCGATTTTCAACCGTTGTTGAATTTGGATGATCTTCTCGGTAGTTTCTTGTATAATCTCCGGACCCGTAATCTGTCTATCCCCAACTTCACTCCAACAAATTGGAGACCTGCACTTTCTACCATAAAGTGCTTCAAATGGCGCCATCTCAATGCTTGAATGGTAGCTGTTGTTGTAGGAAAATTCTGCTAACGGTAGATGTCGATCCCAACTGTTTCCGAAATCAATAACACATGCTCGTAGCATGTCTTCAAGTGTTTGTATCATCCTTTCGCTCTGTCCATCAATTTGTGGATGATAGGCAGTACTCATGTCTAGACGAGTTCCTAATGCTTGCTGTAATGTCTGCCAGAATCTTGAAATAAATCTGCCATCCCTATCAGAGATAATAGAGATTGGTATTCCATGTCTGGAGACGACTTCCTTTAAATACAGTCGTGCTAACTTCTCCATCTTGTCATCTTCTCTTATTGGCAGGAAGTGTGCTGATTTGGTGAGACGATCAACTATTACCCAAATAGTATCAAAACCACTTGCAGTCCTTGGCAATTTAGTGATGAAATCCATGGTAATGTTTTCCCATTTCCATTCCGGGATTTCGGGTTGTTGAAGTAGACCTGATGGTTTCTGATGCTCAGCTTTGACCTTAGAACACGTCAAACATTCTCCTACGTATTTAGCAACATCGGCTTTCATACCCGGCCACCAAAAATGTTTCTTGAGATCCTTGTACATCTTCCCCGTTCCAGGATGTATTGAGTATCTGGTTTTATGAGCTTCTCTAAGTACCATTTCTCACATATCTCCAAATTTTGGTACCCAAATCCTTTCAGCCCTATACCGGGTTCCGTCTTCCCGAATATTAAGATGCTGCTCCGATCCTTTGGGTATTTCATCCTTTAAATTTCCTTCTTTTAAAACTCCTTGTTGCACCTCCTTTTTTTGAGTAGTAAGGTTATTATGAATCATTATATTCATAGATTTTACTCGAATGGGTTCTCTGTCCTTCCTGCTCAAGGCATCGGCTACCACATTTGCCTTCCCCGGGTGGTAACGAATCTCAAAGTCGTAATCATTCAACAATTCAATCCACCTACGCTGCTTCATATTCAGTTGTTTCTGATTAAATATGTGTTGAAGACTTTTGTGGTCGGTATATATAATACTTTTGACCCCATATAAGTAGTGCCTCCAAGGCTTTAATGCAAAAACAACCGCGCCTAATTCCAAATCATGCGTCATATAATTTTGCTCTTGAATCTTCAATTGTCTAGACGCATAAGCAATCACCTTCGTTCGTTGCATTAATACACAACCGAGACCTTGCTTTGATGCGTCACAATAAATCACAAAATCATCATTCCCTTCAGGCAATGACAATATAGGTGCAGTAGTTAGCTTTTTCTTCAATAACTGAAACGCTTTCTCTTGTTCATCATTCCATTCAAATTTCTTCCCTTTATGCGTTAATGCAGTCAAGGGTTTTGCTATTCTAGAAAAGTCTTGGATGAACCTTCTGTAGTAACCAGCTAGTCCTAAAAACTGGCGTATGTGTTTCGGAGTTTTCGGGGTTTCCCACTTTTCAACAGTTTCTATCTTTGCCGGATCCACCTTAATACCTTCTTTGTTCACTATGTGACCGAGGAATTGAACTTCTTCCAACCAAAATGCACACTTTGAAAACTTAGCGTACAATTCTTCCTTCCTCAATACTTCTAACACCTTTCTCAAATGTTCACCGTGTTCTTGGTCATTCTTTGAGTATATAAGTATGTCATCAATGAAAACAATGACAAACTTGTGAAGGTATGATCCACACACTCGGTTCATAAGGTCCATGAACACAGCTGGTGCATTAGTTAAACCAAACGGCATGACCATAAACTAGTAATGACCGTAACGTGTTCTGAAAGCAGTCTTTGGAATATCATCTTCTTTCACCCGCATTTGATGATACCCAGAACGTAAGTCAATCTTTGAATAAACATACGAGCCTTGTAGTTGATCAAATAAGTCGTCGATTCTCGGTAGTGGGTAGCGGTTCTTGATGGTAAGTTTGTTCAACTCTCGGTAGTCGATACACAACCTGAATGTACCATCTTTCTTCTTGACAAACAAAACAGGAGCTCCCCACGGTGATGTGCTTGGTCGAATGAAACCATGCTCTAAAAGTTCTTGTAATTGGCTTTGTAGTCCTTTCATCTCGCTGGGTGCGAGTCTGTAAGGAGCACGAGCTATTGGTGCAGCTCCTGGTACAAGATCTATTTGAAATTCAACGGATCGATGTGGGGGTAATCCCGGTAATTCTTTCGGAAATACATCGGGAAATTCTTTTGCAATGGGAACATCATTGATGCTCTTTTCTTCAGTTTGTACTTTCTCGACGTGTGCTAGAACAGCATAGCAACCTTTTCTTATTAGTTTTTGTGCCTTCAAATTACTAATAAGATGTAGCTTTGTGTTGCCCTTTTCTCCGTACACCATTAAGGGTTTTCCTTTTTTTCGTATAATGCGAATTGCATTTTTGTAACAAACGATCTCTGCTTTCACTTCTTTCAACCAGTCCATACCGATTATCACATCAAAACTCCCTAACTCTACTGGTATCAAATCAATCTTAAATGTTTCGCTAACCAGTTTAATTTCTCGATTCCGACATATATTATCTGCTGAAATTAATTTACCATTTGCTAATTCGAGTAAAAATTTACTATCCAAAGGCGTCAATGGACAACTTAATTTAGCACAAAAATCTCTACTCATATAGCTTCTATCCGCACCCGAATCAAATAAAACGTAAGCAGATTTATTGTCAATAAGAAACGTACCCGTAACAAGCTCTGGGTCTTCCTGTGCCTCTGCCGCATTAATATTGAAAACTCTTCCGCGGCCTTGTCCATTCGTGTTCTCCTGGTTCGGGCAATTTCTAATAATGTGGCCCGGTTTTCCACATTTATAACAAACTACATTGGCATAACTTGCTCCGACACTACTTGCTCCGCCATTACTCGTTCCGACAAGATTTGTTCCTTTCGTTCTATTAACCCCTGGTCCGTATACCTCACACTTCGCCGCGCTATGACCATTTCTTTTACACTTGTTACAAAATTTGGTGCAGAACCCCGAGTGATACTTTTCACACCTTTGGCATAGCTGCTTCTGATTGTTGTTGTTGTTGCGGTTATTATTGTTGTTGGGATGATTGTTGTAGTTGCTGTTGTTGTTGTTGTTGTTGGGCCGTTTATTGTAGTTGCGATTGATGTTGCGATTGTTGGGATAATTGTTGCGATTATTGTTGTAATTGCTGTTGTTGTTGTATTGGTGATTCTTATCACCGTTTTCCTCCCACTTTCTTTTGACTTGCTTCACATTGGCCTCTTCAGCAGTCTGTTCTTTAATTCTTTCTTCAATCTAGTTCACTAGTTTGTGAGCCATTCTACATGCCTGTTGTATGGAGGCGGGCTCGTGTGAACTTATATCTTCTTGGATTCTTTCCGGTAATCCTTTCACAAACGCGTCGATCTTCTCTTTCTCATCTTCGAATGCTCCCGGACACAATAGGCACAATTCTGTGAATCGTCTTTCGTACGTGGTAATATCAAATCCTTGGGTTCGTAACCCTCTAAGTTCTGTCTTGAGCTTATTGACCTCGGTTCTGGGACGGTACTTCTCGTTCATCAAGTGCTTGAATGCTGACCACGGTAGTGCGTACGCATCATCTTGTCCCACTTGCTCTAAATAGGTATTCCACCATGTTAACGCAGAACCTGTGAAGGTATGCGTAGCGTACTTCACTTTGTCCTCTTCAGTACACTTACTTATGGCAAACACCGATTCGACCTTCTCGGTCCACCGTTTCAATCCGATCGGTCCTTCGGTTCCATCAAATTCCAAAGGTTTGCAGGCAGTGAATTCTTTGTAGGTGCATCGTACACGATTTCCTGTATTGCTAGATCCAAGGTTATTGTTGGTATGTAGCGCAGCCTGTACTGCGGCTATGTTTGAAGCTAGAAAAGTACGGAATTCCTCTTCATTCATATTCACGGTGTGTCGAGTAGTCGGTGCCATTTCCTTCAAAATAGTCAAATGGAACAAGTTAATCATACAGAATATTAAGAGTAGTTAATAGTATTTCGTAGCATAATATGAACTCATTTATAAAAGCTTTTTCTTCATATTAGCGTTTTATAAGCTTAAATTCGGGTAGTACCTACCCGTTAAGTTCATACTTAGTAGCTAATATACAATTCAACTACTACAATTCTATATGAAAAAATGATTATAATAATATTTCGCGTTCAAACTTTTACACAATATTTTACAAACTTACAATACCGCTTATTTTACATATAGCATGAAATATAGCACACAATAAATTTGATACAAGATGGTTGTGAAGATAATTCTAGCTAGTACACAAGTCGTTCAGCAAAGGCAATAAAGACACGTAATTCATACGTCCAGAAACAAGTCATGCATTCTGGTTTTACTAGTATTACTTCCCATCCTTGGTCTTGTGGAACATAACCGTTATGGCCGTTGATAAGACATCGTGTTGTAACGTCGTCAAAGGGACGAGGGTTACGTAATGACCAACAGTCTCGTAATAACCTAAAAACCTCATTTCTTACCCCAATTACCGACTCCATCACTTGTGGGAACGTTTTGTTAAATAGCTGTAGCCCGATGTTCTTTTTCTCACTTTGGTGAGAAGCGAACATTACTAACCCGTAAGCATAGCATGCTTCTTTATGTTGCATGTTAGCCACTTTTTCTAAATCATGAAGTCCTATATTCGGATACATTGAGTCAAAATAATTTCTTAACCCGTTGCGTAAAATAGCATTTGGGTTCCCCGCAATATATGCGTCAAAGTAAACACATCGTAACTTATGGGTTTCCCAATGTGATATCCCCCACCTTTCGAACGAAAGCCTTTTATAAACCAAGGCATTCTTGGAACGTTCTTCGAATGTCTTACAAACTGATCTCGCCTTAAATAGTTGTGCCGAAGAATTCTGAACGACTCTAGACAAGATTTCATCAATCATGTCTCCAGGTAGGTCTCTTAAAATATTGGGTTGTCTATCCATTTTGTGTTTTTATACTGTAAAATAGACAAGAGTTAGATTCATAAAAAAAAATACTTATTAATACAAGCATATATCATAAAGCATAAGCACACTATATTACATATATTACACCACACGAATACAACTATCTTATTCCGACTCGTTTGTTTCTTCTTCTTCGGTTTTGGTTCTTTTTGCCAAGTTTCTAGGGATATATGATGTTCCCCTAATACGAGCCGTCGTTTTCCACATTGGTTTAGAAAAACCTGGTGGTTTAGAGGTTCCCGGGTCATTGTTACAACTTAAGGACTTCGGGGGTTGACGATACATATAAAGTTCATCGGGGTTGGAATTCGATTTCTTTATTTTTATGCCCTTTCCCTTATTATTTTCTTTTGCCTTTTTAAATTCAGTTGGGGTAATTTCTATAACATCATAGGAATTCTCGTCGGAATCCGATTCATCGGAGAATTGGTAATCCTCCCAATATTTTGCTTCCTTGACGGAAACACCATTGACCATAATTAACCTTGGTCGGTTGGTTGAGGATTTTCTTTTACTTAACCGTTTTATTATTTCCCCCACCGGTTCTATTTCTTCATCCGGTTCCGATTCTTCTTCCGGTTCCGATTCTTCTTCCGGTTCCGACTCTTCTTCCGGTTCCGACTCTTCTTCCGGTTCCTCTTCGGGAACTTGTGAATCAGTCCACGAATCATTCCGATTTACATTTGACTCTTCATTATTATTAGATGAGTCAATGGGACTTGTTCTAGAGGTAGACATCTATCACATAATATCAAACACGTTAAGAGATTAATATATCACGTAATATTCACATGTTAAAAATATATAGTTTCCACCAAAATTTGTTAAGCAATCAATTTTCAAGTAAACACGGTCGAAGTCCAGACTCACTAATGCATCCTAACAAACTTGATAAGACACACTCATGCAAAATTCTGGTTCTCTAAGACCAACGCTCGGATACCAACTGAAATGTCCCGTTCTTATTGATTAAAAACGTTCCATATTAATTGATTTCGTTGCGAGGTTTTGACCTCTATATGAGACGTTTTTCAAAGACTGCATTCATTTTAAAACAAACCATAACCTTTATTTCATCAATAAAGGTTTAAAAAGCTTTACGTAGATTATCAAATAATGGTAATCTAAAATATCCTGTTTACACACGACCATTACATAATGGTTTACAATACAAATATGTTACAACAAAATAAGTTTCTTGAATGCAGTTTTTGCACAATATCATACAAGCATGGACTCCAAATCTCGTCCTTATTTAAGTATGCGACAGCGGAAGCTTTTAATAATTACCTGAGAATAAACATGCTTAAAACGTCAATAAAAATGTTGGTGAGTTATAGGTTTAACCTATATATATCAAATCATAATAATAGACCACAAGATTTCATATTTCAATACACATCTCATACATAGAGATAAAAATCATTCATATGGTGAACACCTGGTAACCGACATTAACAAGATGCATATATAAGAATATCCCCATCATTCCGGGACACCCTTCGGATATGATATAAATTTCGAAGTACTAAAGCATCCGGTACTTTGGATGGGGTTTGTTAGGCCCAATAGATCTATCTTTAGGATTCGCGTCAATTAGGGTGTCTGTTCCCTAATTCTTAGATTACCAGACTTAATAAAAAGGAGCATATTCGATTACGATAATTCAACCATAGAATGTAGTTTCACGTACTTGTGTCTATTTTGTAAATCATTTATAAAACCTGCATGTATTCTCATCCCAAAAATATTAGATTTTAAAAGTAGGACTATAACTCACTTTCACAGATTTTTACTTCGTCGGGAAGTAAGACTTGGTCACTGGTTGATTCACGAACCTATAACAATATATACATATATATCAAAGTATGTTCAAAATATATTTACAACACTTTTAATATATTTTGATGTTTTAAGTTTATTAAGTCAGCTGTCCTCGTTAGTAACCTACAACTAGTTGTCCACAGTTAGATGTACAGAAATAAATCGATAAATATTATCTTGAATCAATCCACGACCCAGTGTATACGTATCTCAGTATTGATCACAACTCAAACTATATATATTTTGGAATCAACCTCAACCCTGTATAGCTAACTCCAACATTCACATATAGAGTGTCTATGGTTGTTCCGAAATATATATAGATGTGTCGACATGATAGGTCGAAACATTGTATACGTGTCTATGGTATCTCAAGATTACATAATATACAATACAAGTTGATTAAGTTATGGTTGGAATAGATTTGTTACCAATTTTCACGTAGCTAAAATGAGAAAAATTATCCAATCTTGTTTTACCTATAACTTCTTCATTTTAAATCCGTTTTGAGTGAATCAAATTGCTATGGTTTCATATTGAACTCTATTATATGAATCTAAACAGAAAAAGTATAGGTTTATAGTCGGAAAAATAAGTTACAAGTCGTTTTTGTAAAGGTAGTCATTTCAGTCGAAAGAACGACGTCTAGATGACCATTTTAGAAAACATACTTCCACTTTGAGTTTAACCATAATTTTTGGATATAGTTTCATGTTCATAATAAAAATCATTTTCTCAGAATAACAACTTTTAAATCAAAGTTTATCATAGTTTTTAATTAACTAACCCAAAACAGCCCGCGGTGTTACTACGACGGCGTAAATTCAGTTTTACGGTGTTTTTCGTGTTTCCAGGTTTTAAATCATTAAGTTAGCATATCATATAGATATAGAATATGTGTTTAGTTGATTTTAAAAGTCAAGTTAGAAGGATTAACTTTTGTTTGCGAACAAGTTTAGAATTAACTAAACTATGTTCTAGTGATTACGAGTTTAAACCTTCGAATAAGATAGTTTTATATATATGAATCGAATGATGTTATGAACATAATTACTACCTCAAGTTTAGTAGGTAAACCTACTGGAAGTGACAAGAATGATCTAGCTTCAAAGGATCTTGGATGGCTTGAAAGTTCTTGAAGCAGAATCATGACACGAAAACAATTTCAAGTAAGATTTCCAATCGAAATAAGATTGTTATAGTTATAGAAATTGAATTAAAGTTTGAATATGATTATTACCTTGTATTAGAATGATAACCTACTGTAAGAAACAAAGATTTCTTGAGGTTGGATGATCACTTGGAATGGATTTAGAAAACTTGGAAGTAAACTTGCAATCTTGGAAGTATTCTTGATTTTATGAAACTAGAACTTTTGGAATTTATGAAGAACACTTAGAACTTGAAGATAGAACTTGAGAGAGATCAATTATATGAAGAAAATTGAAGAATGAAAGTGTTTGTAGGTGTTTTTGGTCGTTGGTGTATGGATTAGATATAAAGGATATGTAATTTTGTTTTCATGTAAATAAGTCATGAATGATTACTCATATTTTTGTAATTTTATGAGATATTTCATGCTAGTTGCCAAATGATGGTTCCCACATGTGTTAGGTGACTCAAATGGGCTGCTAAGAGCTGATCATTGGAGTGTATATACCAATAGTACATACATCTAAAAG
Organism: Rutidosis leptorrhynchoides; assembly: GCF_046630445.1. Lineage (NCBI taxonomy): Eukaryota > Viridiplantae > Streptophyta > Magnoliopsida > Asterales > Asteraceae > Rutidosis > Rutidosis leptorrhynchoides. The sequence goes on from NC_092334.1 coordinate 546,060,868, forward strand.
CTGTGTATTGTACGAGTACGAATACGGGTGCATACGAGTAGAATTGTTGATGAAACTGAACGAGGATGTAATTGTAAGCATTTTTGTTAAGTAGAAGTATTTTGATAAGTGTATTGAAGTCTTTCAAAAGTGTATAAATACATATTAAAACACTACATGTATATACATTTTAAGTGAGTCGTTAAGTCATCGTTAGTCGTTACATGTAAGTGTTGTTTTGAAACCTTTAGGTTAACGATCTCGTTAAATGTTGTTAACCCAATGTTTATAATATCAAATGAGATTTTAAATTATTATATTATCATGATATTATCATGTATGAATATCTCTTAATATGATATATATACATTAAATGTCTTTACAACGATAATCGTTACATATATGTCTCGTTTAAAAATCATTAAGTTAGTAGTCTTGTTTTTACATATGTAGTTCATTGTTAATATACTTAATGATATGTTTACTTATCATAGTATCATGTTAACTATATATATATATATATATATATATATATATATATATATATATATATATATATATATCCATATATATGTCATCATATAGTTTTTACAAGTTTTAACGTTCGTGAATCACCGGTCAACTTGGGTGGTCAATTGTCTATATGAAACATATTTCAATTAATCAAGTCTTTACAAGTTTGATTGTTTAACATGTTGGAAACATTTAATCATGTAAATATCAATCTCAATTAATATATATAAACATGGAAAAGTTCGGGTCACTACAATATACACGGTTTGTAATTTCTGTGATGTTATCGGGCTTTATATTATCCCTTATATTTCGGAGTTCCATGCTTTTGTTTTCTCTTTTCGACTTCAAGTCAAGCGAATAATGGTCCAGAATTTGTAGGTATGAAGTTTCGATTGATCATGATGTTCTAAGCAGGAAGGAATTGTAATAGCACGAATTGATTTGACAAATTACCAGAATCACTGAGGATAGAACTATCAAGAATATATTTCCTTGATATGTTCAGAAGTTAAGTAGAATGAAAGAGTTATGTAACATGGCACATGATGAGGTTGTGATCTGTGACTCATCACATTCCATTAGAAATTTAGCATGACTTACGGTAATATAATCACATTGGCCGGGCGTTATTATATTATACTAGATCATGCTTCAATCCCCAACACTTCTCCAGAAATCATTCATAATTTAACCTCGAAGGTTATAGAATTTAGAAACTAAAACAGTTTCTTTTATGATGTAATATAGATAGCACGAAGAGATAAATAATTTCGGACAAGAATACTTATGAAAATATCCTCAGAAATATCGAAGATATTTATGATGATATTTTCGAATTTCTAAGATCGAAGGTTTCTGAAGAAAATTCTTCCGCAAGGATTTAGAATAATTAAGGAGCAAGATATTCGCTAGAGATTTCATCAGGTACTGAATCGTCTGGATTCGTTAAGTACAGGTTTAATCCTGGTGATTTGTCCACAGCCTCCTTCATAGTTTTGCATAACCCGCTTTCCAGTATCAATTTTCTATTGAGTGTTTCCAACACTCTATTCGTTATCATCAAACTTTTGGCCATTAAGACCATCTACAGTTTTGCTGCTTCATCAGCATTCAAAGTCATCATAATTGAATCATTGGTTATCAATCCGAGATGTTTCAGGAATTTTAAAGGATTTGAACGGAGATGGTAATCGTCAAGATATAAAGGATGGTTTAAGATAGGATCAAGTGGCAAACTTGAGGAATTATTTAACTGTAGTAGATGTAACTTATTAACAATATTTTAAGTCAAAATGTGTTGTAATTAATATTTCCTACTCTTTTAATACCTTTAAATTGTCCAAGGTTAGTAGTCTAATGTTAGTAGTCCAGTAGTCCAATAGTCCAATAGTTTAATATATAATATAGTTAATCAAGACGTATCGTGACCCATTATACATGTGTACATATGTCCCGATTGCCCGACGATATGTAAAGTGCGTAAAATAAATAACAGTAATTAAATGACGATAAATAAAGTGCGAGTATTAAAATTGCGATAAATAAATTACGATAATTAAAATTGCGATAAATAAATTGCTATATTTAAAATTGCGATAAATAGATTGCGATAAATTAAATTACGATAAATAAATTGCGATAAAGAAAATTATGATAAATAAATTGCGATAATTAAAATTGCGATAAATAAATTGCGATAATTAAAATGATAATAAATAAAATGTAATAAGGAAATAGTCATAACGGGTATAGGAACATGTAACGACCCAAAACTATTTTGAGAAAACGCTAGGAGCACCGCTCCTATGTTCAGGAGCGCCGCTCCTTGACGGGGAATCTAATGGGTCTCATAAATTTAAATTTTAAAGGAAGGGCATTTTGGTATTTTTCGCTTTGGGATGAATTTAAGACCCCAAGGTCAGATCTAGAGTGTCATTCACTCCTCTTTCACCTACCTTATCATTTCCACTTCAATTTTAGAGTGAGAAAGAGTTTAGTGTGAGAAAGCTTCAATCAAGAAGGAAGAAGCTTGTTTCGGGTTTAAGCTCGAGTATTAAAGTTGTTCATCTCATCATTAGCTACGTTTTGATTGTGGTGGTAAGTTCTAATCTTGATTTCCTTAGCTTAATTTGTTTAAGGGTTAGGGTTTTGGGTTAGGGATGAACATAAAACCCATTGTTGGTGAATTTGGGGGTTTTGGTGTAAGATTGAGTAATGAGAACTCAAGGATGACTAATCTAGGGTTTTGAATTGATAATTGGGTAATGGGTCTCAAAATGGTTAGCAAACCACTAACTCACTTGTGTTACTAGTGAACATTGTTTTGGGGTTCATGGTTGACTTGAAAGGGGTCGAATATGTAAGTTTGACCTAGCGGGATGAATGGGGTGTGAAAACACCCTAGATATGTATTGACGGGAGTCTTAGAACCTTAATCGCAAGCTTTTAGTGATTTGTTGTGGGTCTTGACCTTGATTGAGTGATTCTAGTGCAAATGGGTCATAAATACCCTTTTGGGTCATAAATGCACTAGTGAGGTTAGTTGGTGTGGATCCAACTTGTTATGTGAATTAATTGGGCATTTAATTGTGTTAGGTGACTCGCATTGAAGGTTTCAAGTATTGTTGGAAATCTCACCAAGCCGATAAGGTGAGTGAAATATTTTTGTATGTATGTATATGATTTATGTGCCCGTCTTAGTTGTGTACATAGCCGTATTGTGCACATGGTTGTGAGTAATAGCCGCTATTAAGTGATGCCATAACCGTTTTGGAACACTTTGGGGGAATACTATTGTCGTTTTGGGATACCTCGGGGTTAGCATACCATAGCCGTTTTGGGAGCTAATTGAATAGCCAGTTCTTACTCACACGTGTTCAAGTGATGCTATAGCCATTTTGGAACGCTTGGGGGTGATGCCATAGCCGTTTTGGAACACCTCGGGGGTTAGCATACCATAGCCGTTTTGGGAGCTAACGGTTGTTATGAACACCGATGACTTGTTCGTGAGGTCATTCCCTGGCGACGTTAGTTAACCATGGTTTATACTTGTTGATGTTAGTAATTCATTATTATTATGATCACTATGCTATTGATATTGCTAGTTGTACGTTTTGATGATCCTAGCTTTTGTTACGAGATGATATGCGATTATATGTATTGTATGATGTGTGGGTGCGAGTAGGTAAGTTGTATATGCATGTATATATTTATTCTACTCACTAAGCTTTAGCTTACCCTCTCGTTGTTTACCTTTTTAGGCTCCGGCGTGGACAAAGGCAAGGGTATTAGTTTGGAGTAGAGATCTCCCACTTTAGTTACGATAGTGGACGCTTTTGGATTTTGGCCTAAGTGCGGGGTAGTTTAGTCCCAAACACCATTGTGACGACCCTGACATTTCCATCTTTAATTAATAATGGTTATTATTAATACTTGTGATTAAACGAATGTATGTTATTACATTTACTTGTTGACATGATTAACCATACTTGACTTTTGAATGCCCGAAACTTCTCTGTGACACACGAAACTTTCACGAATAATATTTTTAGAATATTATTTACATTCATGATTGATTTTATTAATCATTTTAATTAACTAAGGTTACTAGTTAATTACTTGGGCCTTTATTAGTGTTAATGGACTTTTACTTGGATTAATTTGTTAATTAATACTTACTTGGGCTTTATGATTGAACTTGGGCTTATAAGCCCACCCTACATCTTATATGGACTTGTTAGCCCATTACTACCATGTAAGTATCATATTTAAGACTTAACTAGATGGCTTAACTTGTATGGAATCTAGTTACCACCTTATCCCCATGAAACCACCCCATTTAACCAACTTTTTAAGCTTTAACATGCTAGAACCTCATGGACATTTCCTTCCCTCTTTTTTTTCTTTTTGAACCGTCATTTAGCAAGGGAGAGAAAGAGATCAAATTTTTTTTTTACTTATCTACTTGTTCCACTCTCTCATTTACACACACAAAAATTACTTGCAACTTTCTCTCATTTTCTCTCAAGGTTTTCTTTCTTTCTTGTAAGTAACTTGGACAAATTCTCTCTTCTTCTTTTTCTTCATCAAAACCGTAGCCTATGGCTACATAATCATCATCATCTTTTGTTCTTTGTTGTTAGATTGTTACTTGTCTTTGATTATTTGTTACTTACTTTGTTGTTGTTGTTGTTATTTACTAATTATTAAGAATCAAACTTGTTAGTTTGATTCTTCATATCAACTTGTTCTTACAAGACATACAAGACATAAACTTTCTAGTTTATGATCTACACTTAACACTTGCCTAAAGAATCAAAGTTCATGTGTTGAAAGCATACTTGTAATTCATGTTAGTAAACTTTAAAGTTTACTTTCTTAAAGATCAAGACTTAGGCTTGAATCTTTAAAGTATGAAACCCATGAACTTATTAACTTATTTACTTAGTTTATTTCTTCATATTATGCACTTTAATTTCATGTTTGTTGGTTGTTATTGGTCAAATGTTACTAGTTAACTTTGATCTCATTAATCTTGAACTAAAAGTTAACTTTGAAAGTTCAAGAACATGTAAGTAAGCTTTCTTTAACTATAACTTTGTACACTTATGTTAGATCTAGACTTTTGGGTCTAGGATCTTCAAGATCTAACTAATAACTATGTTCTACAACTTAAGATCTTGATTTCATAAGTTCACTTTCAAGTTTGTAACCTATTATTAGTTTTAAAGTTCATGTATGTGTTAGATCTAAGATCTTGATGTAACTTTGGTTCATCAAACTTCATACAACTCTTAAGTGAGTTGTGCTACATATCTTAGACTTACACTTGTGTCATAATAGTCAAAACTTGGTTAATATTACTTTTATAGTTCATGTATGTGTTAAATCTAAGACTTTGATGTAACTTTGGTTCATCAAAACACTTGCAACACTTAAGTGAGTTGTGCTTCATGTCTTAGACTTACACTTGGGTTATGATGGTCAAACATTGGTGAAAATGATGCAAACACATCAACTAGTTGTACACTTGAAGCTATATGCATCATGGATGAGAACCATGATAAGCATCGAGCACCAAGAACCACCGAAACCTACTGACCTACAGTTTTACTGTTTCTGTGTCTGACCCGTACGACCTGGGCTACTGTAATTATGATTTTCAGATAGCACTGTTCGAGTAGATAACTTTTCATTTAGGACTCATCTTAATCCGAGTTACGGTTTAGGATCTATGGCCCTCCGATCGTCCATATGTCCTTTTAACGTTGTGCTGAAAATTCTGACCTACTCGCACTTAGACGGTCGCCACGGTCAAACGAAGACGAGTTTGCTTCTGGGATTTTTACCACAACTGAAGGACTCATATACGGAGCCATGGCCACTGGTCTCACCTTATTTCCGTAGGTATAGAGGCCGTGGTGACTGACCAAACTCAGCCTTTGTTTTAAACTCTTTTCATGAACGAAACTCACTTTACACCTTTTGTTTGATGATGAATTATGATGACCCTTAAGACTTTATTTACATACTTTTAAACCTTTTTAGACGATTTACTGACTTAGTACTATTTGACTTAGGTTGAGGACCCGTTTGGACAACCTACATACTTGCTTATTTCCAGAGTCATACTTTACTGCTACATTATCATTGTGAGTTATAGCATTCCCTTTTTACTTTAACTTATTTTGGGAACTGAGAATACATGTGGATTTTATGTTTTACATACTAGGCACGAGTACTCTAACTTATATATGTGTGGGTTATACAACGGCATAAACATTCCCTTTAGCTCGGTAACGTTTAATCATTGGTTTTTGAACCGTGAACGCGAATCTTAGATATGGATCCATAGGGTTTGACATCCCCACTCGGGCTAGTCGCGCTAGCATTTAACGAGTTTTTAATACTTCGTAGACATACGCACTTTCTAAGTGTACTTTCAGGGGGTATAAACGTTAAGTTAGTTACCAAGTGCCCACGGTAAACATATACTTTATCATACTTATTTGGATTACTGTTTTGAAATGCTCTTTGTAGCACTGAAATCTCGTGGCCTACCTTACATTACTGTTGTACTTAAACTATAGCTCACCAACCTTTGTGTTGATGTTTTTAATCATGTTTTTCTCAGGTGCTTAAGGTTGCTTTCGCTGTTATACTAGTCTTGCTGTAGACACCCGCTGCTTTAGAGATGTCATTGCATGAACGCTTACTTTTGCATTCAAACTTTAGTACTTTTGAAACGATGATTTTTAACGACCATTGGGGTCACATACACTTATTAATTGCTTCTACTTAATGAAGCATACTTTTGATGTAAAACATTCGACGTTGGTTATGACGTCACTTTTATTATGAATGCAAACTCTTTTTGAAATCGCATATAGTACTTAACCTTGTAATGATCCTGTTGTTGATGGTCCGTACATGATGATTTAATACGGGGAATCACATTTGGTATCAGAGCATTGGTTGTAGGGAATTAGGTTGCATTAGTGAGTCTAAGACCAACCCGAGTAGGATTCACTAATAGGACTAATCTACAACTTGCTAGTTTACTTGTTTCCGCTGAACTTACTGCATACTGCTGCTTGCTTTTACTACTATATATAGTATGCTGCTACTTGTTTATACTACTGCATGATATTACCTACTTTCGATTGCGTGCTACTGTGTTATATTACTGCATGCCACTATCTGCTTTTAGCATGTTACTTCGGTATGATTGCCATGCTACGTGCTGTTGTAAACAATCTAGGCTGCTGTAGTTGTTATGCCTGATTTCGCGCTTGCTACATGTCTATTATTCGCTATACCGACCTGGAGAACTTATCCTTCCCAGTTCAGATGTTTTCCTGAACTACTTTTCCTACTCGTCTAACCCTAAGAACTAGTAGTGTCATCCACCTGTTACTACTGCTCCAGCGTTCCAGAGATCGAAACATTACTTCACGCAATCTAGAAGATTGTTCAGTTGACACATACTCTGTACGCTTTCATGACCGTCACTTAACTCTTTCATTCTTCACCACTGCTCGACGATCTAACGACACTTCTGCACTTAGGTCCCTACCACTCCTAGACCTTGGAGAAGTCGGGAAGGCATTCCCTTTAATGAGGTCATAGTGTCTTCTACTAATACTCAGCCATACCTAAAGACTTGCGAGTCACCTCGAGACATATCGTATCACTACTTGCTACACGTACAACCCGACGTGAGACCCGGAATGAATATCTAGAAGGAACCTAACAACGTTACCTGAATCCGAACCTTTGAAGAAACTTCGGGACACTTAGGCATTAATACATGATCTATAGAACCTACGCACCCACATCGAGAAACTGTGAGATTAGTTGTGTCAATTCCGTTTTGAGATGGCATAGTTAAAGCACCGTTAGATGAAATTATGTATAATTGGAAGTGATCACGTTACATTTGTAGTGACCCGAACTTTTCCATGTTTATATATATATTAAATGAAATTGTTATTTACATGATTAAGTGTTTCTAACATGTTAAGCAATCAAACTTGTTAAGCCTAGATTAATTGAAATAGGTTTCATATAGACAATTGACCACCCAAGTTGACCGGTGATTCACGAACGTTAAAACTTGTAAAAACTATACGATGACATATATATGGTTATATATATAGTTAACATGATTTTATTATAAGTATGTATCTCATTAGGTATTTTAACAATGAGTTATATACATAAAAATGAGACTATTAATTTAAGAAAATCGAAAACGATATATATAATGATTATCGTTATAACAACGTCTTACTAGGTACATATGAATCATATTAAGATATTGATACACTTGGTTAATTATGTTAAATGATAAGTAAATATATTATTAAGTGTATTAACAATGAAATACATATGTAAAAATAAGACTACTAACTTAATGATTTCGAAACGAGACATATATGTAACGATTATCGTTGTAACGACATTTAACTGTATATACATCATACTAAGATATATTATATCATAATATCATGATAATATAACAATTTAACATCTCATTTGTTATAATAAACAATGGGTTAACAACATTCAACAAGATCGTTAACCTAAAGGTTTCAAAACAACATTTACATGTAACGACTAACGATGACTTAATGACTCAGTTAAAATGTATATACATGTAGTGTTTTAATATGTATTCATACACTATTGAAAGACTTCAAGACACTTATCAAAATACTTCTACTTAACAAAAATGCTTACAATTACATCCTCGTTCAGTTTCATCAACAATTCTACTCGTATGCACCCGTATTCGTACTCGTACAATACACAGCTTTTAGATGTATGTACTATTGGTATATACACTCCAATGATCAGCTCTTAGTAGCCCATGTGAGTCACCTAACACATGTGGGAACCATCATTTGGCAACTAGCATGAAATATCTTATAAAATTACAAAAATATGAGTAATCATTCATGACTTATTTACATGAAAACAAAATTACATATCCTTTATATCTAATCCATACACCAACAACCAAAAACACCTACAAACACTTTCATTCTTCAATTTTCTTCATCTAATTGATCTCTCTCAAGTTCTATCTTCAAGTTCTAAGTGTTCTTCATAAATTCCAAAAGTTCTAGTTTCATAAAATCAAGAATACTTCCAAGATTGCAAGTTTACTTCCAAGTTTTCTAAATCCATTCCAAGTAATCATCCAAGATCAAGAAACCTTTGTTACTTACAGTAGGTTAGATTTCTAATACAAGGTAATAATTATATTCAAACTTTAATTCAATTTCTATAACTATAACAATCTTATTTCGAGTGGAAATCTTACTTGAAATTGTTTTCGTGTCTTGATTCTGCTTCAAGAACTTTCAAGACATCCAAGGATACTTTGAAGCTAGATCTATTTTTTTCATTTCCAGTAGGTTTATCCAAGGAACTTGAGGTAGTAATGATGTTCATAACATCATTCGATTCATACATATAAAGCTATCTTATTCGAAGGTTTAAACTTGTAATCACTAGAACATAGTTTAGTTAATTCTAAACTTGTTCGCAAATAAAAGTTAATCCTTCTAACTTGACTTTTAAAATCAACTAAACACATGTTCTATATATATATGATATGCTAACTTAATGATTTAAAACCTGGAAACACGAAAAACACCGTAAAACCGGATTTACGCTGTCATAGTAACACCGCGGGCTGTTTTGGGTTAGTTAATTAAAAACTATGATAAACTTTGATTTAAAAGTTGTTATTATGAGAAAATGATTTTTATTATGAACATGAAACTATATCCAAAAATTATGGTTAAACTCAAAGTGGAAGTATGTTTTCTAAAATGGTCATCTAGACGTCGTTCTTTCGACTGAAATGACTACCTTTATAAAAATGACTTGTAACTTATTTTTCCGACTATAAACCTATACTTTTTATGTTTAGATTCATAAAATAGAGTTCAATATGAAACCATAGCAATTTGATTCACTCAAAACGGATTTAAAATGAAGAAGTTATGGGTAAAAACAAGATTGGATATTTTTTCTCATTTTAGCTACGTGAAAATTGGTAACAAATCTATTCCAACCATAACTTAATCAACTTGTATTGTATATTATGTAATCTTGAGATACCATAGACACGTATACAATGTTTCGACCTATCATGTCGACACATCTATATATATTTCGGAACAACCATAGACACTCTATATGTGAATGTTGGAGTTAGCTATACAGGGTTGAGGTTGATTCCAAAATATATATAGTTTGAGTTGTGATCAATACTGAGATACGTATACACTGGATCGTGGATTGATTCAAGATAATATTTATCGATTTATTTCTGTACATCTAACTGTGGACAACTAGTTGTAGGTTACTAACGAGGACAGCTGACTTAATAAACTTAAAACATCAAAATATATTAAAAGTGTTGTAAATATATTTTGAACATACTTTGATATATATGTATATATTGTTATAGGTTCGTGAATCAACTAGTGGCCAAGTCTTACTTCCCGACGAAGTAAAAATCTGTGAAAGTGAGTTATAGTCCCACTTTTAAAATCTAATATTTTTGGGATGAGAATACATGCAGGTTTTATAAATGATTTACAAAATAGACACAGGTACGTGAAACTACATTCTATGGTTGAATTATCGAAATCGAATATGCCCCTTTTTATTGAAAGGACCCGTCCTAATCTATCCGGACAAAGTCCACATCAATTACAAATGATTCACAATAGTTAGTTACATCGCGGGGTACTTGACCTCTATATGATACATTTTACAAACATTGCATTCGTTTTAAAAGAAAAACTTTCATTTCATTGAAAATTGATGACATGCATACCATTTCATAATACATCCAATTATAATTAACTTAATAATGATCTTGATGAACTCGATGACTCGAATGCAAAGTCTTTTGAAATATGTCATGAATGACTCCAAGTAGTATCTCTAAAATGAGCAAATGCACAGCGGAAGATTTCTTTCATACCTGAGAATAAACATGCTTTAAAGTGTCAACCAAAAGGTTGGTGAGTTCATTTATTTATCATAAATAATCATTTCATAATTTTAATAGACCACAAGATTTCATATCTCCATTTCTCATAAACATACGTCCCATGCATAGAGACAAAAATATTATTCATATGGATTGAACACCTGGTAACCGACATTCACAATATACATATAAGAATATCCCCATCATTCCGGGATCCTCCTTCGAACATGATATAAATTTCGAAGTACTAAAGCATCCGGTACTTTGGATGGGGCTTGTTGGGCCCGATAGATCTATCTTTAGGATTCGCGTCAATTAGGGTGTATGTTCCCTAATTCTTAGATTACCAGACTATAAAGGGGTATATTCGATTTCGATAATTCAACCATAGAATGTAGTTTCACGTACTTGTGTCTATTTCGTAAAACAGTTATAAAAACAACGCATGTATTCTCAGTCCCAAAAACATATATTGCAAAAGCATTTAAAAAGGGATTAATGAAACTCACCATACTGTATTTTGTAGTAAAAATACGTATGACGACATTGAACAAGTATAGGGTTGGCTTCGGATTCACGAACCTATATCATTAATGTATATTAACACATATATTTGTAATCGAACAACTTATATATAGTATATCTTAGTTTATATGTTATATGTATTTAATTTGTATATATTTAAAATGATTAATATTTATACATGTAGATATCTTAATATGTATATTAGTATTTTATCAATAATTTGTTATTTGTAATATTTATAAAAATAATGTTAATATGTTTAGTATATAATTATATGTAATATAAGTATAATATTAATTTGTTATAAAAGTAATAATAAAAATGATAATTGAAATAATAATGATAATTAAAATAGTAATGATAATAATTATGATAATAATAATGATAATCATAAATAATTAAGTAGATAACTACCTCAACGAAGTAGCTCTTAGAAAAATGCCCAAGTCCGAGCTTGAACCCGCGACGTCCCGCTAACCCGAAAACACTCCTTAACCAACAATAATATCATGTAACATATTACCCATCTCATCATTATCATCATGAATCCTCATAACCATTATCATATTCATGATCTTATTCTCATCACTGTTACTGTGATTAGTTAATAATTGTAACATCCCGCCTTTTCCGTTTACTTTTCCGTTTAACTATTTAAAGTCCGTTATATGATTATGACATCCCTCGTTAATTCGCGTTTTAAAATATCTCGTTTAGGTAATTCACGCACCCGCAACTGAACTAGAGGGACCATTGTTGCCAAGAGATCAAAGAGGTGACTAGGTCAACTAGTCAACCCTTCACTCTCATCCATTCATTAATTCTTTTTCTTTTTCCTTTTTCTCTAACACTTTCACCAAATCTCTCAAACACCACTTCAAGGATTCATCATCCAAATCAAATCGAGCAAGCATCCATCTTAACAAATTGCATATTCGGAATCCTCTCATCTTCCTCTTCGATTCCATACCGATTTCATCAAGTTTGGGTAACTTTCTAAAATCACTAGATTTTGTGTTCTTGATGTTTTTAACTTATAAAGTTGTTAATTAGTGTCTATGGCTCAAGTCTAACATGAATATATGATTTATATGTTCGATTTCGTTATTTGAAGTAACTAGTTTGAATATGAACTTTGGTGTGTTTGATTTGGTGATTTGGTTGTTTGAATGTTGTTAAAAGTGATAAATGCATGTATTAAATGTGTTCCTAGTATCACTAGCTTCAATTTGATGTGTAGGTTGTTTTAGAAAACTTCATAAACATGATTAGTGATTTTGATGTTGTTGGTTAGGGTTTGATAGAATTTAATGTGAACATTTAATGCTTTGAATGACATGAAATGTTATTTGTAAGTGTTAGGTTGTATTGTATACTTGATCACCTTCGAAACGGCATATCATTCATGTAAATTGGTTGCCGAATCATCAAATTTCATTTATGAACTTGAATGCATTTAATGAGGAGCCTTGAATGTGATTTTGGTTGTTGTAAAAGTAAATGTGATTGTTGAAATGTGTTTAGTTGTTTTCCTTGTCAAAATACCTTTCCGATGATATAAGATACATGTTTTGGTTGTTTGCGGGTCATAAATGGTGATTGTTTGAAGTTAGGTTCGTGCATAAAACTTAAAAACTGCCAGATTTCTCTGTACAGGTAATGGCGCGGCGCGCCATATACCCGCGCGGCGCGCCAAAGTGGTCTGTCCAACTTTGTCAATTTTCGAATAATGTTTGCTATGCTACGCACCTCCGATTCACACGTAACTTGTTCTAACATGCTCATACATGATTAAAAACCTCAGAAAAATAGTTCGGGACCTGACCCGAACGTGTTGACTTTTTCGTTGACTTTGACCGACCAAAGTTTGACTTTTTGTCAAACTTAACCAAATGATTATGCAACCTTCCTAACTTGTTTATATACTTGTATCTTGCATGAAACTTGACAATTTGATTTCACATGCTACATAATCGAGTCGTAACGAGCCGTAGGACTAATTGAACATCTTTGACCTATCGTGTTTACCGTTATTGATACGACCTATTTGTTTAGGTCAAGACTAGCACTATCCTTCGCACACGTTACTTTGTGAAGTACTTTTCATACGTGCACTCAAGGTGAGATCATAGCCCCACTTTTACTCTTTTTGAACGTACATTTGGGATGAGAAAACATAAACATTTCTTTTACTAAGTGAACACAAGTACAGGAAAACAAACATTCTACATACGAGTTTAGAACAAAATCCTCAATTCGATTATCATTAGTTACACTTGCCGGGTGTAAGCGAGAACTTATGTTGTATGGATCCATATGGGTTTGACAAACCCTCATTCAAACGGTTCGCTATCGTTTACGAATGAAATATATTTTCGTGAAACAGTGTATGTTCTAACACTATTGTGATGGGGTTCTATGGAAGGAAAGTTAAGCATTGATAATTGGGTGCTCGTGAAACAAACTTTTGGAATGTATTACTATTATATCAATGTTACAAATCTTGTGGTTCATTTGTACTTACTTACTTAAACCTATGATTTCACCAACGTTTTCGTTGACAGATTCTATGTTTTTCTCAGGTCCTTGAACGTTTTGTGATACATGCTTCCACTCATTACTTTTGATGCTTTGCTTGGATATCGAGTATACATGCATACGTGGAGCGTCTTTTGGCTACTTTTAAATTGTGTCGCATATGTTTCAATTGTACTTTAAACTTTTTTATGTATCTAGTTGTCGAACTACTTTGTAAACCTTGAAACATCTTTACTTTTGAAATAAATGCGACATACTTTTGGTCAAACGTTGTTTTAAAGACTTATGACCACGTAACAGGACCTAAGTAGACGGCGCCGTCAAACATGATTTGGTCGGGTCGCTACAGATGGTATCAGAGCGTTGGTTGTAGGGATTTAGAGTTCATTGGTGTCGACCCCGAGTCATAGGGTACATTAGTGAATCTAGACTACAACCGGCATATAGACCGAAGTAGGAACTACTTGACTATTTGTGCATTATACTCGAACTCTCCTATCATATCTAACTCTTATTCGATCTTGATATCACGTTGTTAAATTTGATTGACATGCCACCTTGACTTTATGAAGTAGTGTTAAATGCACATGTGAATCAGGGTAATATAATTTTCGGGATTATATTACGGTGGTTCACATGGACGTTTCGGCATTATGACATAAAGAATTTAAGGCGGGTTAAGGAAATTTTATCTTTATCCTTATTCCATATCACGGTTGGTATTATTGAGAATACTAACCAACGATATTCTTGTGTCTTGAAGGAACAATGGCTCGTCGACGCGCTCCTCCCGAAACTCCCGAACAAGCTCTACAACGAATGATAGCCACCGCCGTGGATGCGGCCATGGCCGGTCACTCTTCCAACAACAATAACAATAACAACAATCACAACAACAACAACAATGGAGCCGGTAACTCAAACGAAGGGTGCTCCTACAAATCCTTCATGGGGTGCAAACCTCACACTTTTGATGGAACCGGGGGACCGGTCGTGCTCACCCGATGGTTTGAGCAAACGGAAGCCGTCTTTAGCATAAGCGGTTGTCGGGACCAAGACAAGGTCAAATACTCCACTCACACCTTCGCCGGTGTCGCTCTTACATGGTGGAATACTTATGTACAATCGGTGGGTACCGATGAAGCTCACGCCCTCTCTTGGGCCGACTTGAGGGAAAAGATGATTGTCGAATATTTCCCTCGTGAAGAAACCCGAAGGCTCGAACAAGAGCTAAGAACTTTAAAGGCGATCGGAAACGATCTCAAGGCTTATAATCAACGATTTTCCGAACTAGCCTTGATGTGCCCAAATCTTGTGAACCCCGAAGCTTTAAGGGTTGAACTTTACATGGATGGCCTTCCAAAGAGTATCAAACACGGAGTAATGTCATCCAAACCCACTAATCATCAAGAAGCTTTGAACATGGCCCGCAAATTGATAGAAACGGTTGACGAAATAGTAGTTCTGGCACCTAAGACCGAGGATAAATCGAGCGGTAACAAAAGAAAGTGGGAACCCTCCCAATCAAGCAACAACAACTTTGCTAAGAAGCCTTACACCTCCGACGGCAAGAAGGGTTATGCCGGGAACCTACCTCTTTGCAACAAATGCAACAAACATCACTTTGGTGAATGTGGCAAGTTAATTTGCCACCGGTGCCAAGGAGTTGGTCATAAGGCCAATGAGTGTAAAAGTGTTGCCCGCATCGCTCGAAAGGGGCCCAATGCACCAAAAACGGGCACTTGTTATGAATGTGGCCAAACGGGCCATTATAGAAATGCATGCCCAAAAAGGAAAGATAACACCAATACGCGCGGCCGAGCTTTCAACATCAACACCGAGGAAGCCCGAGATGATAATGAATTGGTCACGGGTACGTTTCTTCTCAACAACACTTATGTTACTTGTTTATTCGATTCGGGTGCCGATAAGAGTTTTGTATCCAAGACTTTGACTCATTCTTTTAATACTCCACCACGTCCACTAGATACCACTTATACCATTGAAGTAGCCAACGGAAAACTATTGAGTGCCGACACATATTACCGGGGGTGTACGTTAAACATTTTGGGTAATGAGTTTGAAATTGACTTGATACCCATGGAACTAGGGAGCTTCGATGTAATAATCGGTATGAATTGGCTAGCCAAAATGAAATCTCACATCCTTTGTGATCTTAACGCAATCCGAATCCCTATCGAGAATGGTGAACCTTTGATCGTCTATGGCGATAAGAGTTGCACCGGACTCAACCTCGTTTCGTGTATTAAAGTTAGAAAACTACTCCGTAAGGGTTGTTTTGCGATCCTTGCTCACGTTAAGAAAGTCGAGTCTGATGAGAAGCACATCGATGATGTGCCAATTATTAGTGACTATTCCGATGTATTTCCCGATGAATTGCCGGGTCTTCCACCTCATCGACCGGTTGAATTCCAAATCGATCTTATTCCGGGAGCCGCACCCGTAGCACATGCACCATATAGACTCGCTCCATCCGAAATGCAAGAATTGCAAAGTCAAATCCAAGAACTACTTGATCGTGGTTTTATCCAACCTAGCCATTCACCTTGGGGCACTCCGATTTTGTTTGTTAAAAAGAAAGACGGATCCCTACGAATGTGCATTGACTATCGTGAACTAAACAAATTGACGGTTAAGAATCGATATCCTCTCCCTCGCATCGATGACCTCTTTGATTAATTACAAGGGTCTTGTGTATATTCAAAAATCGATCTCCGCTCGGGTTATCATCAATTGAGGGTTAAGGGGGAAGATGTCTCCAAAACCGCTTTCCGGACTCGTTATGGTAGTTATGAATTCCTTGTCATGCCATTTGGTCTCACTAACGCACCGGCGGTGTTCATGGATCTTATGAACCGCGTGTGCAAACCGTATCTCGATAAATTCGTTATTGTGTTCATCGATGACATATTGATCTATTCTAAAAATGAAGAAGAGCACGAACAACATCTCCGACTTGTGCTTGAACTCTTGAGACAAGAACGACTTTATGCCAAATTCTCCAAGTGTGAATTTTGGTTGAAAGAAGTTCAATTTCTTGGTCATGTTGTAAGTGATCAAGGTATTAAAGTCGATCCCACGAAAATCGAAGCCATTAGTAAATGGGAGACCCCTACTACTCCTACTCACATTCGTCAATTCTTGGGTCTCGCCGGTTACTACCGTAGATTCATCGAAAACTACTCTTTGGTTGCACGTCCTCTAACCGCATTAACTCACAAGGGAAAGAAATTCATTTGGGCGACCGAGCAAGAATCCGTGTTTCAAATCTTGAAGACAAAGCTAACCACCGCTCCTATCTTGTCACTTCCCGAAGGCAATGATGATTTTGTTGTATATTGCGATGCCTCGAAACATAGTTTTGGGTGTGTATTGATGCAACGGAAGAAAGTCATTGCTTATGCCTCTCGACAACTAAAAATTCATGAACGGAATTACACGACTCATGATCTCGAACTCGAAGCCATTGTCTTTGCACTTAAAATGTGGAGACACTATCTTTATGGAACCAAGAGTACTATCTTCACCGATCACAAAAGCCTTCAACACATCTTCGATCAAAAGCAACTAAACATGAGACAACGACGGTGGATTGAAACTTTGAACGATTACGATTGCGAGCTTCGTTACCATCCCGGGAAGGCAAACGTAGTAGCCGATGCCTTAAGTCGAAAAGAAAGAGCGGTGCCTCTTCGTGTCCGAGCCTTAAACATCACCATCCACACAAACCTTAATAGCCAAATTCGGGTAGCCCAAGATGAGGCTCTCAAGGATGAAAACCTTTTACACGTGCTCTTGAACATTCTCGTCTCTCGATTCGAAATTAGGGAGACCGGACTCCGATATTACGCCGGAAGGATTTGGGTGCCTAGTTATGGGGACCTACGAAGCCTTATTTTAGATGAAGCTCATAAGTCACGATACTCGATTCACCCCGGTGCCAATAAGATGTACCACGACCTTAAACAACTATATTGGTGGCCGAACATCAAAAGGGACGTAGCCACTTATGTTTCCAAGTGTTTGACATGTTCCAAAGTCAAAGCTGAACACCAAAGATCGTCCGGACTACTTCAACAACCCGAGATCCCTCAATGGAAGTGGGAACGGATAACGATGGATTTTATCACCAAGCTACCAAAAACGACAGGCGGTTATGATACCATTTAGGTTATTGTTGACCGTCTCACCAAATCAGCACACTTCCTTGCCATGAAAGAAACGGATAAAATGGAGAAACTTGCACAACTTTACATTAAGGAGATCGTAGCCCGACACGGTGTACCTTTATCGATTATCTCTGACCGAGATGGCCGTTTCGTTTCTAGATTTTGGAGTACATTGCAAGAAGCGTTGGGAACGCGTTTAGACATGAGCATGGCATATCATCCTCAAACCGATGGACAAAGTGAACGTATAATTCAAACCTTAGAGGACATGTTACGAGCTTGCGTGGTTGATTTTGGAAAAGCTTGGGACAAGCACTTACCTCTCGCCGAGTTCTCTTACAACAATAGTTATCACGCGAGTATTAAAGCCCCACCTTTTGAAGCGCTATATGGCCGAAAATGTCGTTCACCTCTTCATTGATCCGAGGTAGGCGACGTGCAAATCACCGGACCCGAACTCATTCACGAAACCACCGAGAAGATCGTACAAATCCTAGATAGGCTTCGGACGGCCCGGAGTCCTCAAAAGAGTTATACAGACAAACGACGCAACGACCTCGAATTTCAAGTCGGTGACCGAGTAATGTTAAAAGTCGCACCTTGGAAAGGTGTAATTCGTTTTGGGAAACGCGGGAAGCTAAATCCGCGGTATATTGGTCCTTTCGAAATCTTGGAGCGTATTGGAACCGTTGCTTATCGTTTAGATCTTCCGCCTCAATTGAACTCTGTTCATCCTACCTTCCATGTATCTAACTTGAAAAAGTGTCTTGCCGAACCCGATATCATCATCCCTCTCGAAGAACTTACTATTGATGACAAACTTCATTTTGTGGAGGAACCGGTTGAAATTGTGGACACCTCCGTCAAGACATTGAAACAAAGCCGAATCCCAATTGTCAAGGTTCGTTGGAATGCCAAAAGAGGACCCGAGTTTACTTGGGAAAAGCAAGATCAAATGCAAAAGAAATACCCTCACTTATTCCCGATTCCGGAAACGCAAAATGTCGAGGAAGAAACAACAACTACTACGCCTACTTAAATTTCGGGACGAAATTTCTTTTAAGGAGTAGGTAATGTAACATCCCGCCTTTTTCCGTTTACTTTTCCGTTTAACTATTTAAAGTCCGTTATATGATTATGACATCCCTCGTTAATACGCGTTTTAAAATATCTCGTTTAGGTAATTCACGCACCCGCAACCGAACTAGAGGGACCATTGTTGCCAAGAGAGCAAAGAGGTGACTAGGTTAACTAGTCAACCCTTCACTCTCATCCATTCATTAATTCTTTTTCTTTTTCCTTTTTCTCTAACACTTTCACCAAATCTCTCAAACACCACTTCAAGGATTCATCATCCAAATCAAATCGAGCAAGCATCCATCTAAACAAATTGCATATTCGGAATCCTCTCATCTTCCTCTTCGATTCCATACTGATTTCATCAAGTTTGGGTAACTTTCTAAAATTACTAGATTTTGTGTTCTTGATGTTTTTAACTTATAAAGTTGTTAATTAGTGTCTATGGCTCAGGTCTAACATGAATATATGATTTATATGTTCGATTTCGTTATTTGAAGTAACTAGTTTGAATATGAACTTTGGTGTGTTTGATTTGGTGATTTGGTTGTTTGAATGTTGTTAAAAGTGATAAATGCATGTATTAAATGTGTTCCTAGTATCACTAGCTTCAATTTGATGTGTAGGTTGTTTTAGAAAACTTCATAAACATGATTAGTGATTTTGATGTTGTTGGTTAGGGTTTGATAGAATTTAATGTGAACATTTAATGCTTTGAATGACATGAAATGTTATTTGTAAGTGTTAGGTTGTATTGTATGCTTGATCACCTTCGAAACGGCATATCATTCATGTAAATTGGTTGCCGAATCATCAAATTTTATTTATGAACTTGAATGCATTTAATGAGGAGCCTTAAATGTGATTTTGGTTGTTGTAAAAGTAAATGTGATTGTTGAAATGTGTTTAGTTGTTTTCCTTGTCAAACTACCTTTCCGATGATATAAGATACATGTTTTGGTTGTTTGCGGGTCATAAATGGTGATTGTTTGAAGTTAGGTTCGTGCATAAAACTTAAAAACTGCCAGATTTCTCTGTACAGGTAATGGCGCGGCGTGCCAAAGTGGTCTGTCCAACTTTGTCAATTTTCGAATAATGTTTGCTATGCTACGCACCTCCGATTCACACGTAACTTGTTCTAACATGCTCATACATGATTAAAAACCTCAGAAAAATAGTTCGGGACCCGACCCGAACGTGTTGACTTTTTCGTTGACTTTGACCGACCAAAGTTTGACTTTTTGTCAAACTTAACCAAATGATTATGCAACCTTCCTAACTTGTTTATATACTTGTATCTTGCATGAAACTTGACAATTTGATTTCACATGCTACATAATCGAGTCGTAACGAGCCGTAGGACTAATTGAACATCTTTGACCTATCGTGTTTACCGTTATTGATACGACCTATTTGTTTAGGTCAAGACTAGCACTATCCTTCGCACACGTTACTTTGTGAAGTACTTTTCATACGTGCACTCAAGGTGAGATCATAGTCCCACTTTTACTCTTTTTGAACTTACATTTGGGATGAGAAAACATAAACATTTCTTTTACTAAGTGAACACAAGTACAGGAAAACAAACATTCTACATACGAGTTTGGAACAAAATCCTCAATTCGATTATCATTAGTTACACTTGCCGGGTGTAAGCGAGAACTTATGTTGTATGGATCCATATGGGTTTGACAAACCCTCATTCAAACGGTTCGCTACCGTTTACGAATGAAATATATTTTCGTGAAACAGTGTATGTTCTAACACTATTGTGATGGGGTTCTATGGAAGGAAAGTTAAGCATTGATAATTGGGTGCTCGTGAAACAAACTTTTGGAATGTATTACTATTATATCAATGTTACAAATCTTGTGGTTCATTTGTACTTACTTACTTAAACCTATGATTTCACCAACGTTTTCGTTGACAGATTCTATGTTTTTCTCAGGTCCTTGAATGTTTTGTGATACATGCTTCTGCTCATTACTTTTGATGCTTTGCTTGGATATCGAGTATACATGCATACGTGGAGCGTCTTTTGGCTACTTTTAAATTGTGTCGCATATGTTTCAATTGTACTTTAAACTTTGTTATGTATCTAGTTGTCGAACTACTTTGTAAACCTTGAAACATCTTTACTTTTGAAATAAATGCGACATACTTTTGGTCAAACGTTGTTTTAAAGACTTATGACCACGTAACGTTACTTAAGTAGACGGCGCCGTCAAACATGATTTGGTCGGGTCGCTACAATAATCTTGAGCATTATCCAATTATTGTAGTGACCCGAACTTTTCCATGTTTATATATATTAATTGAGATTTATATTTACATGATTAAATGTTTCCAACTTGTTAAGCAATCAAACTTGTTAAGACTTGATTAACTGAAATATGTTTCATATAGACAATTGACCACCCAAGTTGACCGGTGATTCACGAACGTTAAAACTTGTAAAAAACTATATGATGCAATATATATGGATATATATATATATATATATATATATATATATATATATATATATATATATATATATATATATATATAGTTAACATGATACTATGATAAGTAAACATATCATTAAGTATATTAACAATGAACTACATATATAAAACAAGACTACTAACTTAATGATTTTTAAACGAGACATATATGTAACGATTATAGTTGTAAAGACATTTAAATGTATATATATCATATTAAGAGATATTCATACATGATAATATCATGATAATATAATAATTTAAAATCTCATTTGATATTATAAACATTGGGTTAACAACATTTAACAAGATCGTTAACCTAAAGGTTTCAAAACAACACTTACATGTAACGACTAACGATGACTTAACGACTCAGTTAAAATGTATATACATGTAGTGTTTTAATATGTATTTATACACTTTTGAAAGACTTCAATACACTTATCAAAATACTTCTACTTAACAAAAATGCTTACAATTACATCCTCGTTCAGTTTCATCATCAATTCTACTCGTATGTACCCGTATTCGTACTCGTACAATACACAGCTTTTAGATGTATGTACTATTGGTATATACACTCCAATGATCAGCTCTTAGCAGCCCATGTGAGTCACCTAACACATTTGGGAACCATCATTTGGCAACTAGCATGAAATATCTCATAAAATTACAAAAATATGAGTAATCATTCATGACTTATTTACATGAAAACAAAATTACATATCCTTTATATCTAATCCATACACCAACGACCAAAAACACCTACAAACACTTTCATTCTTCAATTTTTTTTCATCTAATTGATCTCTCTCAAGTTCTATCTTCAAGTTCTAAGTGTTCTTCATATATTCTACAAGTTCTAGTTACATAAAATCAAGAATACTTTCAAGTTTGCTAGCTCACTTCCAATCTTGTAAGGTGATCATCCAACCTCAAGAAATCTTTGTTTCTTACAGTAGGTTATCATTCTAATACAAGGTAATAATCATATTCAAACTTTGGTTCAATTTCTATAACTATAACAATCTTATTTCAAGTGATGATCTTACTTGAACTTGTTTTCGTGTCATGATTCTGCTTCAAGAACTTCGAGCCATCCAAGGATCCGTTGAAGCTAGATCCATTTTTCTCTTTTCTAGTAGGTTTATCCAAGGAACTTAAGGTAGTAATGATGTTCATAACATCATTCGATTCATACATATAAAGCTATCTTATTCGAAGGTTTAAACTTGTAATCACTAGAACATAGTTTAGTTAATTCTAAACTTGTTCGCAAACAAAAGTTAATCCTTCTAACTTGACTTTTAAAATCAACTAAACACATGTTCTATATCTATATGAAATGCTAACTTAACGATTTAAAACCTGGAAACACGAAAAACACCGTAAAACCGAATTTACGCCGTCGTAGTAACACCGCGGGCTGTTTTGGGTTAGTTAATTAAAAACTATGATAAACTTTGATTTAAAAGTTGTTATTCTGATGAATAAGATTTTTATTATGAACATGAAACTATATCCCAAAATTATGGTTAAACTCAAAGTGGAAGTATGTTTTCTAAAATGGTCATCTAGACGTCGTTCTTTCGACTGAAATGACTACCTTTACAAAAATGACTTGTAACTTATTTTTCCGACTATAAACCTATACTTTTTCTATTTAGATTCATAAAATAGAGTTCAATATAAAACCATAGCAATTTGATTCACTCAAAACGGATTTAAAATGAAGAAGTTATGGGTAAAACAAGATTGGATAATTTTTCTCATTTTAGCTACGTGAAAATTGGTAACAAATCTATTTCAACCATAACTTAATCAACTTGTATTGTATATTATGTAATCTTGAGATACCATAGACACGTATACAATGTTTTGACTTATCATGTCGACACATCTATATATATTTCGGAACAACCATAGACACTTTATATGTGAATGTTGGAGTTAGCTATACAGGGTTGAGGTTGATTCCAAAATATATATAGTTTGAGTTGTGATCAATACTGAGATACGTATACACTGGGTAGTGGATTGATTCAAGATAATATTTATCGATTTATTTCTGTACATCTAACTGTGGACAACTAGTTGTAGGTTACTAACGAGGACAACTGACTTAATAAACTTAAAACATCAAAATATATTAAAAGTGTTGTAAATATATTTTGAACATACTTTGATATATATGTATATATTGTTATAGGTTCGTGAATCAACCAGTGGCCAAGTCTTACTTCCCGACGAAGTAAAAATCTGTGAAAGTGAGTTATAGTCCCACTTTTAAAATCTAATATTTTTGGGATGAGAATACATGCAGGTTTTATAAATGATTTACAAAATAGACACAAGTACGTGAAACTACATTCTATGGTTGAATTATAGAAATCGAATATGCCCCTTTTTATTAAGTCTGGTAATCTAAGAATTAGGGAACAGACACCCTAATTGACGCGAATCCTAAAGATAGATCTATTGGGCCTAACAAACCCCATCCAAAGTACCGGATGCTTTAGTACTTCTAAATTTATATCATATCCGAAGGGTGTCCCGGAATGATGGGGATATTCTTATATATGCATCTTGTTAATGTCGGTTATCAGGTGTTCACCATATGAATGATTTTTATCTCTATGTATGGGATGTGTATTGAAATATGAAATCTTGTGGTCTATTGTTACGATTTGATATATATAGGTTAAACCTATAACTCACCAACATTTTTGTTGACGTTTAAAGCATGTTTATTCTCAGGTGAATACTAAGAGCTTCCGATGTTGCATACTAAAATAAGGACAAGATTTGGAGTCCATGTTTGTATGATATTGTGTAAAAACTGCATTCAAGAAACTAATTTCGATGTAACATATTTGTATTGTAAACCATTATGTAATGGTCGTGTGTAAACAGGATATTTTAGATTATCATTATTTGATAATCTACATAAAGCTTTTTAAACCTTTATTTATGAAATAAAGGTTATGGTTTGTTTTAAAAATGAATGCAGTCTTTGAAAAACGTCTCATATAGAGGTCAAAACCTCGCAACGAAATCAATTAATATGGAACGTTTTTAATCAATAAGAATGGGACATTTCAGTTGGTATCCGAGCGTTGGTCTTAGAGAACCAGAAAATTTGCATTAGTGTGTCTTATCGAGTTTGTTAGGATGCATTAGTGAGTCTGGACTTCGACCGTGTTTTCTTTAAAAATGATTGCTTAACATTTTTGTTGGAAACTATATATTATTAACATGTATATATTATGTGATATATTAATCTCTTAACATGTTTGATATTGTGTGATAGATGTCTACCTCTAGCACAAATTCCATTGACTCACCTAATAATAACGAAGAGTCGAATATATATTGGACTGATTCACAAGTTCTCGAAGAAGAACCGGAAGAAGAATCAGAACCGGAAGAAGAATCAGAACCGAAAGAGGAGGAACCGGAGGAGGAAATAGAACCGGTGGGGGAAATAATAAAACGGTTAAGTAAAAGAAAATCCTCAACCAACCGACCAAGGTTAATTATGGTCAATGGTGTTTCCGCCAAGGAAGCAAAATATTGGGAGGATTACCAATTCTCCGATAAATCGGATTCCGACGAGAATTCCGATGATGTTATAGAAATTACCCCAACTGAATTTAAAAAGGCAAAAGAAAATAATAAGGGAAAGGGCATAAAAATAGAGAAATCTAATTCCAACCCCGATGAACTTTATATGTATCGTCAACCCCCGAAGTCCTTAAGTTGTAACAATGACCCGGGAACCTCTAAACCACCAGGTTTTTCTTAACCAATGTGGACAACGACGGCTCGTATTAGGGGAACATCATATATCCCTAGAAACTTGGCAAAACGAACCAAAACCGAAGAAGAAGAAACGAGCGAGTCGGAATAAGATAGTTGTATTCGTGTGGTGTAATATATGTAATATAGTGTTCTTATGCTTTATGATATATGTAAAAATTGCTTGTATTAATAAGTATTTTTTTATGAATCTAACTCTTGTCTATTTTACAGTTTAAAAACACAAAATGGATAGACAACCCAATATTTTAAGAGACCTACCCGGAGACATGATTGATGAAATCTTGTCTAGAGTCGGCCAGAATTCTTCGGCACAACTATTTAAGGCGAGATCAGTTTGTAAGACATTCGAAGAACGTTCCAAGAATGTCTTGGTTTATAAGAGACTTTCGTTTGAAAGATGGGGGATATCACATTGGGAAACCCATAAGTTACGATGTGTTTACTTTGACGCATATATTGCGGGGAACCCAAATGCTATTTTACGCAACGGGTTAAGAAATTATTTTGACTCAATATATCCGAATATTGGACTTCGTGATTTAGAAAAAGCGGCTAACATGCAACATAAAGAAGCATGTTATGCTTACGGATTAGTAATGTTCGCTTCTCACCAAAGTGAGAACAAGAACATCGGGCTACAACTATTAAACAAAACATTTCCACAAGTGACGGTAAGAAATGAGGTTTTTAGATTGTTACGGGACTGTTGGACATTACGTAACCCTCTTCCCTTTGACGACGTTACAACACGCTATCTTATCAACGGCAATAACGGTTATGTTCCACAAGACCAAGGATGGGAAGTAATCCTAGTAAAACCAGAATGCATGACTTGTTTCTGGACGTATGAATTACGTGTCTTTATTGCCTTTGCTGAACGACTTGTGTACTAGTTAGAATTATCTTCACAACCATCTTGTATCAAATTTATTGTGTGCTATATTTCATGCTATATGTAAAATAAGCGGTATTGTAACTTTGTAAAATATTGTGTAAAAGTTTGAACGCGAAATATTATTATAATCAGTTTTTCATATAGAATTGTAGTAGTTGAATTGTATATTAGCTACTAAGTATGAACTTAACGGGTAGGTACTACCCGAATTTAAACTTATAAAACGCTAATATGAAGAAAAAGCTTTTATAAATGAGTTCATATTATGCTACGAAATACTATTAACTACTCTTAATATTCTGTATGATTAACTTGTCCCATTTGACTATTTTGAAGGAAATGGCACCGACTACTCGACACACCGTGAATATGAATGAAGAGGAATTCCGTACTTTTCTAGCTTCAAACATAGTCGCAGTACAGGCTGCGCTACATACCAACAATAACCTTGGATCTAGCAGTACAGGAAATCGTGTAGGATGCACCTACAAAGAATTCACTGCCTGCAAACCTTTGGAATTTGATGGAACCGAAGGACCGATCGGATTGAAACGGTGGACCGAGAAGGTCGAATCGGTGTTTGCCATAAGTAAGTGTACTGAAGAGGACAAAGTGAAGTACGCTACGTATACCTTCACAGGTTCTGCGTTAACATGGTGGAATACCTATCTAGAGCAAGTGGGACAAGACGATGCGTACGCACTACCGTGGTCAGCATTCAAGCACTTGATGAACGAGAAGTACCGTCCCAGAACTGAGGTCAATAAGCTCAAGACAGAACTTAGAGGGTTACAAACCCAAGGATTTAATATTACCACGTACGAAATACGATTCACAGAATTGTGCCTATTGTGTCCGGGAGCATTCGAAGATGAGGAAGAGAAGATCGACGCGTTTATGAAAGGATTACCGGAAAGAATCCAAGAAGATATAAGTTCACACGAGCCCACCTCCATACAATAGGCATGTAGAATGGCTCACAAACTAGTGAACCAGATTGAAGAAAGAATTAAAGAACAGACTGCTGAAGAGGCCAATGTGAAGCAAGTCAAAAGAAAGTGGGAGGAAAACGGTGATAAGAATCACCAATACAACAACAACAGCAATTACAACAATAATCGCAACAATTATCCCAACAATCGCAACATCAATCGCAACTACAACAAACGGCCCAATAACAACAACAACAACAACAACAACAGCAACTACAACAATCATCCCAACAACAATAATAACCGCAACAACAACAACAATCAGAAGCAGCTATGCCAAAGGTGTGAAAAGTATCACTCGGGGTTCTGCACCAAATTTTGC
Source organism: Rutidosis leptorrhynchoides (assembly GCF_046630445.1). NCBI lineage: Eukaryota > Viridiplantae > Streptophyta > Magnoliopsida > Asterales > Asteraceae > Rutidosis > Rutidosis leptorrhynchoides. The sequence continues at coordinate 546,088,726 of NC_092334.1, forward strand.
AACAAGTGTAAAAGAAATGGTCATAGCACGGAAAAGTGTGAGGTCTACGGACCTGGGGTTAATAGAACGAAAGGAACAAATGGTGTCGGAACGAGTAATGGCGGAGCAAGTAGTGTCGGAGCAAGTTATGCCAATGTAGTTTGTTATAAATGTGGAAAACCGGGCCACATTATTAGAAATTGCCCGAACCAGGAGAACACGAATGGACAAGGCCGCGGAAGAGTTTTCAATATTAATGCGGCAGAGGCACAGGAAGACCCGGAGCTTGTTACGGGTACGTTTCTTATTGACAATAAATCTGCTTACGTTTTATTTGATTCGGGTGCGGATAGAAGCTATATGAGTAGAGATTTTTGTGCTAAATTAAGTTGTCCATTGATGCCTTTGGATAGTAAATTTTTACTCGAATTAGCAAATGGTAAATTAATTTCAGCAGATAATATATGTCAGAATCGAGAAATTAAACTGGTTAGCGAAACATTTAAGATTGATTTGATACCAGTAGAGTTAGGGAGTTTTGATGTGATAATCAGTATGGACTGGTTGAAAGAAGTGAAAGCAGAGATCGTTTGTTACAAAAATGCAATTCGCATTATACGAGAAAAAGGAAAACCCTTAATGGTGTACGGAGAAAAGGGCAACACGAAGCTACATCTTATTAGTAATTTGAAGGCACAAAAACTAATAAGAAAAGGTTGCTATGCTATTCTAGCACACGTCCAGAAAGTACAAACTGAAGAAAAGAGCATCAATAATGTTCCCATTGCAAAAGAATTTCCCGATGTATTTTCGAAAGAATTACCGGGATTACCCCCACATCGATCCGTTGAATTTCAAATAGATCTTGTACCAGGAGCTACACCAATAGCTCGTGCTCCTTACAGACTCACACCCAGCGAGATGAAAGAACTGCAAAGCCAATTACAAGAACTTTTAGAGCGTGGTTTCATTCGACCAAGCACATCACCGTGGGGAGCTCCTGTTTTGTTTGTCAAGAAGAAAGATGGTACATTCAGGTTGTGTATCGACTACCGAGAGTTGAACAAACTTACCATCAAGAACCGCTACCCACTACCGAGAATCAACGACTTATTTGATCAACTACAAGGCTCGTCTGTTTATTCAAAGATTGACTTACGTTCCGGGTATCATCAAATGCGGGTGAAAGAAGATGATATTCCAAAGACTGCTTTCAGAACACGTTACGGTCATTACGAGTTTATGGTCATGCCGTCTGGTTTAACTACTGCACCAGCTGTGTTCATGGACCTTATGAACCGAGTGTGTGGACCATACCTTGACAAGTTTGTCATTGTTTTCATTGATGACATACTTATTTACTCAAAGAATGACCAAGAACACGGTGAACATTTGAGAAAGGTGTTAGAAGTATTGAGGAAGGAAGAATTGTACGCTAAGTTTTCAAAGTGTGCATTTTGGTTGGAAGAACTTTAATTCCTCGGTCACATAGTGAACAAAGAAGGTATTAAGGTGGATCCGGCAAAGATAGAAACTGTTGAAAAGTGAGAAACCCCGAAAACTCCGAAACACATACGCCAGTTTTTAGGACTAGCTGGTTACTACAGAAGGTTCATCCAAGACTTTTCCAGAATAGCAAAACCCTTGACTGTATTAACGCATAAAGGGAAGAAATTTGAATGGAATGATAAACAAGAGAAAGCGTTTCAGTTATTGAAGAAAAAGCTAACTACGGCACCTATATTGTAATTGCCTGAAGGGAATGATGATTTTGTGATTTATTGTGATGCATCAAAGCAAGGTCTCGGTTGTGTATTAATGCAACGAACGAAGGTGATTGCTTATGCGTCTAGACAATTGAAGATTCACGAACAAAATTATACGACGCATGATTTGGAATTAGGCGCGGTTGTTTTTGCATTAAAGACTTGGAGGCACTACTTATATGGGGTCAAAAGTATTATATATACCGACCACAAAAGTCTTCAACACATATTTAATCAGAAACAACTGAATATGAGGCAGCGTATGTGGATTGAATTATTGAATGATTACGACTTTGAGATTCGTTACCACCCGCGGAAGGCAAATGTGGTAGCCGATGCCTTGAGCAGGAAGGACAGAGAACCCATTCGAGTAAAATCTATGAATATAATGATTCATAATAACCTTACTACTCAAATAAAGGAGGCGCAACAAGGAGTTTTAAAAAAGGTAAATTTAAAGGATGAAATACCCAAAGGATCGGAGAAGCATCTTAATATTCGGGAAGACGGAACCCGGTATAGGGCTGAAAGGATTTGGGTACCAAAATTTGGAGATATGAGAGAAATGGTACTTAGAGAAGCTCATAAAACCAGATACTCAATACATCCTGGAACGGGGAAGATGTACAAGGATCTCAAGAAACATTTTTGGTGGCCGGGTATGAAAGCCGATGTTGCTAAATACGTAGGAGAATGTTTGACGTGTTCTAAGGTCAAAGCTGAGCATCAGAAACCATCAGGTCTACTTCAACAACCCGAAATCCCGAAATGGAAATGGGAAAACATTACCATGGATTTCATCACTAAATTGCCAAGGACTGCAAGTGGTTTTGATACTATTTGGGTAATAGTTGATCGTCTCACCAAATCAGCACACTTCTTGCCAATAAGAGAAGATGACAAGATGGAGAAGTTAGCACGACTGTATTTGAAGGAAGTCGTCTCCAGACATGGAATACCAATCTCTATTATCTCTGATAGGGATGGCAGATTTATTTCAAGATTCTGGCAGACATTACAGCAAGCATTAGGAACTCGTCTAGACATGAGTACTGCCTATCATCCACAAACTGATGGGCAGAGCAAAAGGACGATACAAACGCTTGAAGACATGCTACGAGCATATGTTATTGATTTCGGAAACAGTTTGGATCGACATCTACCGTTAGCAGAATTTTCCTACAACAATAGCTACCATTCAAGCATTGAGATGGCGCCGTTTGAAGCACTTTATGGTAGAAAGTGCAGGTCTCCGATTTGTTGGAGTGAAGTGGGGGATAGATAGATTACGGGTCCGGAGATTATACAAGAAACTACCGAGAAGATCATCCAAATTCAACAACGGTTGAAAACCGCCCAAAGTTGACAAAAGAGCTACGCTGACATTAAAAGAAAAGATATAGAATTTGAAATTGGAGAGATGGTCATGCTTAAAGTTGCACCTTGGAAAGGCGTTGTTCGATTTAGTAAACGAGGGAAATTAAATCCAAGGTATATTGGACCATTCAAGATTATTGATCGTGTCGGACCAGTAGCTTACCGACTTGAGTTACCTCAACAACTCGCGGCTGTACATAACACCTTCCACGTCTCGAATTTGAAGAAATGTTTTGCTAAAGAAGATCTCACTATTCCGTTAGATGAAATCCAAATCAACGAAAAACTTCAATTCATCGAAGAACCCGTCGAAATAATGGATCGTGAGGTTAAAAGACTTAAGCAAAACAAGATACCAATTGTTAAGGTTCGATGGAATGCTCGTAGAGGACCCGAGTTTACCTGGGAGCGTGAAGATCAGATGAAGAAGAAATACCCGCTTCTATTTTCAGAAGATTCGTCAACACCTTCAACAGCTTAAAATTTCGGGACGAAATTTATTTAACGGGTAGGTACTGTAGTGACCCGAACTTTTCCATGTTTATATATATTAATTGAGATTTATATTTACATGATTAAATGTTTCCAACATGTTAAGCAATCAAACTTGTTAAGACTTGATTAACTGAAATATGTTTCATATAGACAATTGACCACCCAAGTTGACCGGTGATTCACGAACGTTAAAACTTGTAAAAAACTATATGATGACATATATATGGATATATATATAGTTAACATGATACTATGATAAGTAAACATATCATTAAGTATATTAACAATGAACTACATATGTAAAAACAAGACTACTAACTTAATGATTTTTAAACGAGACATATATGTAACGATTATAGTTGTAAAGACATTTAATGTATATATATCATATTAAGAGATATTCATACATGATAATATCATGATAATATAATAATTTAAAATCTCATTTGATATTATAAACATTGGGTTAACAACATTTAACAAGATCGTTAACCTAAAGGTTTCAAAACAACACTTACATGTAACGACTAACGATGACTTAACGACTCAGTTAAAATGTATATACATGTAGTGTTTTAATACGTATTTATACACTTTTGAAAGACTTCAATACACTTATCAAAATACTTCTACTTAACAAAAATGCTTACAATTACATCCTCGTTCAGTTTCATCAACAATTCTACTCGTATGCACCCGTATTCGTACTCGTAGAATACACAAATTTTAGATGTATGTACTATTGGTATATACACTCCAATGATCAGCTCTTAGCAGCCCATGTGAGTCACCTAACACATGTGGGAACCATCATTTGGCAACTAGCATGAAATATCTCATAAAATTACAAAAATATGAGTAATCATTCATGACTTATTTACATGAAAACAAAATTACATATCCTTTATATCTAATCCATACACCAACGACCAAAAACACCTACAAACACTTTCATTCTTCAATTTTCTTCATCTAATTGATCTCTCTCAAGTTCTATCTTCAGGTTCTAAGTGTTCTTCATATATTCTACAAGTTCTAGTTACATAAAATCAAGAATACTTTCTAGTTTGCTAGCTCACTTCCAATCTTGTAAGGTGATCATCTAACCTCAAGAAATCTTTGTTTCTTACAGTAGGTTATCATTCTAATACAAGGTAATAATCATATTCAAACTTTGGTTCAATTTCTATAACTATAACAATCTTATTTCAAGTGATGATCTTACTTGAACTTGTTTTCGTGTCATGATTCTGCTTCAAGAACTTCGAGCCATCCAAGGATCCGTTGAAGCTAGATCCATTTTTCTCTTTTCTAGTAGGTTTACCCAAGGAACTTAAGGTAGTAATGATGTTCATAACATCATTCAATTCATACATATAAAGCTATCTTATTCGAAGGTTTAAACTTGTAATCACTAGAACATAGTTTAGTTAATTCTAAACTTGTTCGCAAACAAAAGTTAATCCTTCTAACTTGACTTTTAAAATCAACTAAACACATGTTCTATATCTATATGATATGCTAACTTAATGATTTAAAACCTGGAAACACGAAAAACACCGTAAAACCGGATTTACGCCGTCGTAGTAACACCGCGGGCTGTTTTGGGTTAGTTAATTAAAAACTATGATAAACTTTGATTTAAAATTTGTTATTATGAGAAAATTATTTTTATTATGAACATGAAACTATATCCGAAAATTATGGTTAAACTCAAAGTGGAAGTATGTTTTCTAAAATGGTCATCTAGACGTCGTTCTTTCGACTAAAATGACTACCTTTACAAAAACGACTTGTAACTTATTTTTCCGACGATAAACCTATACTTTTTATGTTTAGATTCATAAAATAGAGTTCAATATAAAACCATAGCAATTTGATTCACTCAAAACGGATTTAAAATGAAGAAGTTATGGGTAAAACAAGATTGGATAATTTTTCTCATTTTAGCTACGTGAAAATTGGTAACAAATCTATTCCAACCATAACTTAATCAACTTGTATTGTATATTATGTAATCTTGAGATACCATAGATACGTATACAATGTTTCGACTTATCATGTCGACACATCTATATATATTTCAGAACAAGCATAGACACTCTATATGTGAATGTTGGAGTTAGCTATACAGGGTTGAGGTTGATTCCAAAATATATATAGTTTGAGTTGTGATCAATATTGAGATACGTATACACTGGGTCGTAGATTGATTCAAGATAATATTTATCGATTTATTTTTGTACATCTAACTGTGGACAACTAGTTGTAGGTTACTAACGAGGACAGCTGACTTAATAAACTTAAAACATCAAAATATATTAAAAGTGTTGTAAATATATTTTGAACATACTTTGATATATATGTATATATTGTTATAGGTTCGTGAATCAACCAGTGGCCAAGTCTTACTTCCCGACGAAGTAAAAATCTGTGAAAGTGAGTTATAGTCCCACTTTTAAAATCTAATATTTTTGGGATGAGAATACATGCAGGTTTTATAAATGATTTACAAAATAGACACAAGTACGTGAAACTACATTCTATGGTTGAATTATCGAAATCGAATATTCCCCTTTTTATTAAGTCTGGTAATCTAAGAATTAGGGAACAGACACCCTAATTGACGCGAATCCTAAAGATAGATCTATTGGGCCTAACAAACCCCATCCAAAGTACCGGATGCTTTAGTACTTCGAAATTTATATCATATCCGAAGGGTGTCCCGGAATGATGGGGATATGCTTATATATTCATCTTGTTAATGTCGGTTACCAGGTGTTCACCATATGAATGATTTTAATCTCTATGTATGGGATGTGTATTGAAATATGAAATCTTGTGGTCTATTGTTATGATTTGATATATATAGGTTAAACCTATAACTCACCAACATTTTTGTTGACGTTTAAAGCATGTTTATTCTCAGGTGAATACTAAGAGCTTCTGCTGTTGCATACTAAAATAAGGACAAGATTTGGAGTCCATGTTTGTATGATATTGTGTAAAAACTGTATTCAAGAAACTAATTTCGATGTAACATATTTGTATTGTAAACCATTATGTAATGGTCGTGTGTAAACAGGATATTTTAGATTATCATTATTTGATAATCTACGTAAAGCTTTTTAAACCTTTATTTATGAAATAAAGGTTATGGTTTGTTTTAAAAATGAATGCAGTCTTTGAAAAACGTCTCATATAGAGGTCAAAACCTCGCAACGAAATCAATTAATATGGAAAGTTTTTAATCAATAAGAATGGGACATTTCAATTATCACATTATTATTAATGGAATTTTCATTGTTTTCATTTGTCCAGCTCAACTAGAATTATAAACGGCCCAATAGTAGCCCACTTGATTCTTATGCACTTTGTAACACGTAAGGGAGTCCATCAGTGGATTTAATTGGTTTGGTAGGTTTTGTTTTCGGTTCAATAACAAAAGAAACAGAGAAGCTGTAGCATTTGCCTTTAATTATCATTCGTTAAATAATTAAGGGAAACAGATACAGATGACAAGATCAACAATAATGATCTTGCAGACCTCGGCTAATATCAAATAACAAACAACAAAAGAAACCAATAAATTTGATGGAGCAGTAAGTGGGTGTTTTTTTTTTTTTTTGGTTTCTCGGTTGGCCAGGTACAGAAACATAAACAGCAAACTTTTTGTGCAGCCTACATGCATCACGGCCCAAACCTAGTGTACTAGTCCACCAGCAGGCCCAACTAATAATAAGTTGTAGTAATCGGCCCAACACGTTCATGAACCCATCTTGAGGGTTAAATTGTTCAGCCCCAGTACGCTAATTAAATTTCAATTTCTATACTCAGCAAGTGGGATATACTTTGTTGGTTCCCTGTCGGCATTTAGGTAAGTAAAAATTCGTGGCCCAACTAGAATTCTAAAAGAAACGATCCAAGCCTAGTAACCAAGATACCAGTTCGTTAGAGTAGTTAAAAAAAATAGTTTTCATGTGACCCCAACAATTATTGACTAAGGAAGCTGGATATCGATATGATTATATAATTGAGCACCACAATCAAAACAAAAAAAATAAAGTGAACTGGAGCCTACGAATTTCTTGGATACCCCATCTACCATCAATTACCTCAATAAAGTAATGGACGTCACTTTTGATGACCATCTTGGTCGACCATGAGATATCACTTTGTCCCACTTGATTAATTATTTAAAACACCTTATGTTAATAGTTTATAACCCAGCTGGCAAAGTTTTAAATTGTGAAAACATTCCACACCTTTCCTTTTGTTAAGGTGCTTGACAGAATGAGTTTAACCGCAAAAGTAATCGTGATATATGATGTTGTTTGGGATTTGCTTGGTTCGAACAGGAGTAATAAATGGTGATGAAAAGTGACGTTTTTTTAGCTGCAATACAGCAGCAATCCATGTAGTTTGATGGTGGTTTTTGGTTGAGACAGAAACAGAAAGACCGTTGGAGTTGATACAGAAATTTTTAAGGTGTTTTGTTGTTCTATATTTTAAAGAGAATGAAGGTGGTTACATGGACGGTTGTCCTCAGTTATTTACAACAGCAAGGTGTTGCTTTTGGACTGTTTTAGGTGGTGACACACAGGAAGAAACGAACAATAGCCATTTGAAATTGTGGTTTAAAGATAAGAGGTGGTGTTTGAAGGTTGTTTAATTAAGGTCGGTTTATATTTGCAATATGCCGTATGTACTTACATATATAGAAAAAGGTGGTAGTGAAGTGAGAAAGAAAGGTTGTGGAAGGTTTAACAATGGAGAAGAATGAAAGAGATAGAGAGATAGGTGATTGGTTTTCATATGCAGTGATGTATATCTTTATATATCTATTTTCATATAAGAAGATATATAAAAATATAAGAGTTTATGGATTAGACACCAATCAGAAAAGGTTGATAGTAAAGAATCCGTAACACAATTTCAATCGTGAGGTTGGTTGAAAATAATGGAGATGATTGAGATAGGAAACAGAAAGAAGAAAAGTGTTTTGGATTTTGGTTAATATCCATATTAGTATGTATTAAGTGATTGAAATCAAGAACAGTAAAGTTTAATCATATGAATTGATCGATTATGAAAATGAAAACGAATGAGTGAACTGTGATAATGAATTTATCACTTCAATGTTTTATTGAACTAAAATGATTGGATTATATATCATGAAGATAAATCACTGATTGTTTTTAACTATCTACTTCCATATTAATGAATAAAGGTTTGATATTATATTAGGATGACAGGGTAATCGGACAAATGGTGTGATCTTTCATGACAACTTAATGGAGTATTATATAACAAGTTGTGCACTCATTTCATATACAAAACAATAACAGTAACAATTACATATTAAATAATATATTCCTAATAACTTTTATTATATTTTATATTATTCTAAATTACAATTCAAATTATTAGATATATATATATATATATATATATATATATATATATATATATATATATATATATATATATATATATATATATAATATACATGCATCTATTTACAAATAGTTGTTCATGAATCGTCAGGAACAGTCGAAGGTTAATTGAATCCATATAAACAGTTCAAAAAATTTTGTGACTCAACATTACAGACTTTGCTTATCATGTCAAAATTATATAAAGACTAAGTTTAAATTTGGTCGGAAATTCCCGGGTCGTCACAGTACCTACCCGTTAAAGAAATTTCGTCTCGAAATTTGAGTGAGGTCGTCATAACTAACAATAAAAATGTTTTCATGACGAATTTGAGTTGATAAATAGAGTTTTATCATCATCGAGTAATACGGATAAAATATTTCGATTACTCGAGTAGTACAAATGAAGCTATCATAAAAGAGTGAAATGAGTAAATACAGATTTGTCTTAACCGGTGACGTAGTCACGGTTGGTTTCCAGAATTTAAGGAATTTAAAGAAAATATTCGAAATCTAAAAGGTTTGATTCTTCGTCGAGTAAGGAAATTAAGATCTCTATAATTAAATACGGTGATCTGCCTCGATTACTCCGTCTGATATTTCCATTATTAATTATGCTCTTCCGTTCCATTATTCTTTCCATTCCTATACTTTCTTTCTTAGTTCATACATCCAAAAGATTGTGAAAATGCTTAATCCAGTTCTAATCCTTTATATTTTCCTAATTATCATTTATGTCATCCTTCTCTTCAATCTTCCACCAGAAAAATCAGTTTACTTCTACTATTACCTTGGGGTGATACTATTCTTAATTATACCGTGTCTTTATATTGCTATTCGTATTAATATCCACGGTTTGTAATTTCTGCATTGTTGTTGGGTTTTATATCTTCCCTTATATTTCGATGTCCCTGCTTCTGTCTCCTATAATCATTGTCATTCTCAGTTAATGATCTCTCCTATTTGCTGCGATTTATACCCCTATTTACTCTTCGAAGCTTTATGCTCTGTTTTCTCTTCTATCCATTAAACACATCAAGTAATGGTCCAGAATTTAGGGGTATGGAGTTTTGAATGAACTTAATGTTCTAAACAAGAAAGAATGTAATAGCACGATTTGATTTGTCAAATTACCTGAATCACTGAGAAGAGAATTATCAAGAATATACTTTCTTGATATGTTCAAAAGTTAAGCAGAATGAAAGAGTTATGTAACATGGCACATGATGACGTTATGATCTGTGAATCATCACGTCCCATTGAAAACTCAGCATGACTTACTGTAATATAATCACGTTGATCAAGTGTCATTATATTATACTAACTCATGCTTCAGTCCCTAACACTACTTCAAAATCATTCATGATTTAAACTTGAAGGTTTACAGAATATAGAAACTAAACAGTTTCCTTTATGGTATAATACAGATAACGTGAAAAGATAACTAATTTTAGATAAGGATAGTTATGAAAAAATCTTCAGAAATATCGAAGATATTTATGACGATATTTTGGAATTTCTAAGATCAAAGGTTGATGAAGAAAATTTGTCTGCAAGAGTTTAGAGTCGGGAGCAAGGTATTCGTTAATGATTTCAGTAGATACCGAATCATTTGGATTCTTTGAAGGCAAATTTATTCTTTGTGATTTGTCTACAGCCTCCTTCTTGGTTTGCTCAATCCGTTTTCCAGTTTCAACTTTTCTGAGCTTTGCCAACATACTATTCTTTATCATCAAACTTTCGACTGTTAAGGTCGTTTACAGTTTTTGCTGCTGTATTCAGCTTTTTCAAAATTTGGAGTATTGATTCATAGACCGGGTGCTTTTCAGAATTTCAGAATGGAAGACCATAATCCTAAGAGATAATTGTTATATGTTTACATATATCTGTTGATGTAGACATGCTGCAAGGTTTCAAAATACTGATTACTGATTCTCAGTAATTGGTATGGTAATTCTCGTTATCATATGCAGATGAGTAGATGATAGGGTGTCAATGAATATAATATCTTTTCAGAATGTCAAAGATCAATGAAGTTGCTGGTAAGTTTACTGATAATGTGGTGGGACATAAACGGCTCTCCGATAACGACGACAAAAGGCAAACTTATATATCAAGGTTATAATAAGGTTTATTCGAATGAAAGTCAAAGTTGTCTTGTTGGAGCTGTGACAAAATTGGCTAATTTGGAAAGGGATTGCAAGGATATTTTCGGTAACAACAACTTCAAAGGAGCTAGCACATATACGTGTTAAACGTTTACTCAGGTTCTGAGTGTTTTCAGGTACATAACTATATGCATCAGTCTTTTCTTCCGTAGATGAAGTGCGGTTAGTTCATCCTCTCGATTGAGGTGTTTTAAAGAATCATGAAAGGTTTGTACGCAGATTATAATCGTCAAGATACAAATGAGGTGTAAGATGAAATCAAGTGGTAAACTTGAAGAAATGTTTAGTTTCATATGTTATAATTAATATTTTAATTCATTTTAATTGTCCAATGTCATTAGTCCATAGTTAGGAGTCCACAATTTATAGTTCAACAATTCATATATAGTTTACTATATAATATTCGAATTATTTAATACGTATCGTGACCCGTGTACATGTCTCAGACTCGATCACAACTCAAATTATATATATTATTGTAGAATCAACCTCAACCCTGTATAGAGAACTCGTTCATTACTGCATATAGAGTGTCTATGGTTATTCCAAATAATATATATATATAAATGCGTCGATATGATATGTCAAAACCTTGTATACATGTCCCGATCTTTAAAGTGCGTAAAAATAAATAACAGAAATTTAATTGACGAATAATAAAGTGCGTAGAGTAAATAACAGAAATTAAATGATGATAAATAAAATTGCGAGAATATAAATTGCGATAAATAAACTGCGATAAATAAATTGCGATAATTAAATGGTAATACAAAATTAACAGTTAGCTAGGAACAGTTAGTAGGATTTTGTTAGCGTGGATTCATAATAGAATTTCATATTGTTAATTAATCTGTTTCTAATCAATTTTTATTGTGTCCATTATTTCTTCGTTATGCCACTTGATGGATTCTGATAGATCAAAATCCAAATATGTAATTGGATGAATATGGTTATTCTGTGGTGAACGGATTTGTATATCGGTGGATGTAAGTAGGATAGTATATGACTTGTTGAGACAGATTCGAAGAACGTACAATGTAACTTATTAATGTGAAATTTAAATAGTCCTCGGGTATTACCTACCCGTTAAAATATTTTCACCATTAACAGTTTGTACAAGAGAATTTTTTTTAATTACAATCTTTATGAAAACATATATACATATATATTTTCTTCGGATGTATGCATGGATTTAATGAGTTAATATGATATTAAACTCATTTGCTTTTCGGTTGGAACTAGAATAAATAATCTCTGAAACTTTAGAGATTACATATTCGCCATGTCGAACGAAGATAAATGAGGTAGAACGGTACGTAGAACGAAGATCATACTCAAACTACATATGATGATATTGAAGCATGGATTGTTGATGGTACTGGTGCTGTTATTGATTGTACTGTTGGTGCCGGTGATGTTGTTGAAGCTGGTACATTTTACACCATATTCTCCGAATTAATTATTTGAGCGCGAAGTTCGTTGACTTATTACTCCAGGATGATTGTCGGTCAGAACGAGCGGATGAATAAGGTTCAGAATTGTGGATAGAATATGATCTTGTCGAGTTACCCTGGAAATGGGACTGAAAATGGTATCTCGAACAGGTTCGCCGGTAAACGCTTCAGGTTCATTGTCAAGAGGTGAATTAAGTTGGTGGAAGGAATTGCCTTCTGCGCGTTTCCATTAATTAAGTTAACTACGAACCCATCAGATGAATTGATAATGGCTGATTGGTTGATTCATGCCGGTGACGCTGTTTTCGGAGCTTAGGTGAACATCTATGTCGGAATAGCTGTCGGAATAACTATCGGAATAGCTATCGGAATCTGAGGGACTCGAACTGGTTGCAGGATTCATCTCGTACGATCAGATGAAGGATTTTCGATAAGAAATAGATTATGGGATGTAGATTAGTACCCTGCAATACATAATTTACATATGTATATATAATACTAAAATCCCATAAGTTACAGAGGAATATACGGAGTATGTCAGACAGAGTTTACAGTAATAGATATGCTAAGATATGAATTAGCGGATGCGCTAAGATATGAATTTTGTCTATACACTATTCATACAGTCAATGCAGTAAAATGTGTCTAGACTAAGAATGATAAGTAAGTGATTCTCTAAGAATGATAAGCAGGAAAGTTTCGACATGAAATGATAAGCAAAACTTTTGACATGCAGACACGGTCGGAGTCCAGACTCACTAATGCATCCTAACGACTTATCAGTTAGACACACTAATGCAGACCTGGTTCACTAAGACCACCGCTCTGATACCAACTGAAAGGACCCGTCCTAATCCATCCGGACAAAGTCCACATCGATTACAAATGATTCACAATAGTTAGTTACATCGCGAGGTACTTGACCTCTATATGATACATTTTACAAACATTGCATTCGTTTTAAAAGAAAAACTTTCATTTCATTGAAAATTGACGACATGCATACCATTTCATAATACATCCAATTATAATTAACTTAATAATGATCTTGATGAACTCGATGACTCGAATGCAAAGTCTTTTGAAATATGTCATGAATGACTCCAAGTAGTATCTCTAAAATGAGCAAATGCACAGCGGAAGATTTCTTTCATACCTGAGAATAAACATGCTTTAAAGTGTCAACCAAAAGGTTGGTGAGTTCATTTATTTATCATAAATAATCATTTCATAATTTTAATAGACCACAAGATTTCATATCTCCATTTCTCATAAACATACGTCCCATGCATAGAGACAAAAATATCATTCATATGGATTGAACACCTGGTAACCGACATTCACAATATACATATAAGAATATCCCCATCATTCCAGGATCCTCCTTCGGACATGATATAAATTTCGAAGTACTAAAGCATCCGGTACTTTAGATGGGGCTTGTTGGGCCCGATAGATCTATCTTTAGGATTCGCGTCAATTAGGGTGTCTGTTCCCTAATTCTTAGATTACCAGACTATAAAGGGGTATATTCGATTTCGATAATTCAACCATAGAATGTAGTTTCACGTACTTGTGTCTATTTCGTAAAACAGTTATAAAAACAACGCATGTATTCTCAGTCCCAAAAACATATATTGCAAAAGCATTTAAAAAGGGATGAATGAAACTCACCGTACTGTATTTTGTAGTAAAAATACATATGACGACATTGAACAAGTATAGGGTTGGCTTCGGATTCACGAACCTATATCATTAATGTATATTAACACATATATTTGTAATCGAACAAGTTATATATAGTATATCTTAGTTTATATGTTATATGTATTTAATTTGTATATATTTAAAATGATTAATATTTATACATGTAGATATCTTAATATGTATATTAGTATTTTATCAATAATTTGTTATTTGTAATATTTATAAAAATAATGTTAATATGTTTAGTATATAATTATATGTAATATAAGTATAATATTTATTTGTTATAAAAGTAATAATAAAAATGATAATTGAAATAATAATGATAATTAAAATAGTAATGATAATAATTATGATAATAATAATGATAATCATAAATAATTAAGTAGATAACTACCTCAACGAAGTAGCTCTTAGAAAAATGCCCAAGTCCGGGCTTGAACCCGCGACGTCCCTCTAACCCGAAAACACTCCTTAACCAACAATAATATCATGTAACATATTACCCATCTCATCATTATCATCATGAATCCTCATAACCATTATCATATTCATGATCTTATTCTCATCACTGTTACTGTGATTAGTTAATAATCTTGAGCATTATCCAATTATCACATTATTATTAATGGAATTTTCATTGTTTTCATTTGTCCAGCTCAACTAGAATTATAAACGGCCCAATAGTAGCCCACTTGATTCTTATGCACTTTGTAACACGTAAGGGAGTCCATCAGTGGATTTAATTGGTTTGGTAGGTTTTGTTTTCGGTTCAATAACAAAAGAAACGGAGAAGCTGTAGCATTTGCCTTTAATTATCATTCGTTAAATAATTAAGGGAAACAGATACAGATGACAAGATCAACAATAATGATCTTGCAGACCTCGGCTAATATCAAATAACAAACAACAAAAGAAACCAATAAATTTGATGGAGCAGTAAGTGGGTGTTTTTTTTTTTTTTTTTGGTTTCTCGGTTGGCCAGGTACAGAAACATAAACAGCAAACTTTTTGTGCAGCCTACATGCATCACGGCCCAAACCTAGTATACTAGTCCACCAGCAGGCGCAACTAATAATAAGTTGTAGTAATCGGCCCAACACGTTCATGAACCCATCTTGAGGGTTAAATTGTTCAGCCCCAGTACGCTAATTAAATTTCAGTTTCTATACTCAGCAAGTGGGATATACTTTATTGGTTCCCTGTCGGCATTTAGGTAAGTAAAAATTCGTGGCCCAACTAGAATTCCAAAAGAAACGATCCAAGCCTAGTAACCAAGATACCAGTTCGTTAGAGTAGTTAAAAAAATAGTTTTCATGTGACCCCAACAATTATTGACTAAGGAAGCTGGATATCGATATGATTATATAATTGAGCACCACAATTAAAACAAAAAAAATAAAGTGAACTGGAGTCTACGAATTTCTTGGATACCCCATCTACCATCAATTACCTCAATGAAGTAATGGACATCACTTTTGATGACCATCTTGGTCGACCATGAGATATCACTTTGTCCCACTTGATTGATTATTAAAAACGCCTTATGTTAATATTTTATAATCCAGCTGGCAAAGTTTTAAATTGTGAAAACATTCCACACCTTTCCTTTTGTTAAGGTGCTTGACAGAATGAGTTTAACCGCAAAAGTAATCGTGATATATGATGTTGTTTGGGATTTGCTTGGTTTGAACAGGAGTAATAAATGATGATGAAAAGTGACATTTTTTTAGCTACAATACAGCAGCAATCCATGTAGTTTGATGGTGGTTTTTGGTTGAGACAGAAACAGAAAGACCGTTGGAGTTGATACAGAAATTTTTAAGGTGTTTTGTTGTTCTATATTTTAAAGAGAATGAAGGTGGTTACATGGACAGTTGTCCTCAGTTATTTACAACAGCAAGGTGTTGCTTTTGGACTGTTTTAGGTGGTGACACACAGGAAGAAATGAACAATAGCCATTTGAAATTGTGGTTTAAAGATAAGAGGTGGTGTTTGAAGGTTGTTTAATTAAGGTCGGTTTATATTTGCAATATGCCGTATTTACTTACATATATAGAAAAAGGTGGTAGTGAAGTGAGAAAGAAAGGTTGTGGAAGGTTTAACAATGGAGAAGAATTAAAGAGATAGAGAGATAGGTGATTGGTTTTCATATGCAGTGATGTATATCTTTATATATCTATTTTCATATAAGAAGATATATAAAAATATAAGAGTTTATGGATTAGACACCAATCAGAAAAAGTTGATAGTAAAGAATCCGTAACACAATTTCAATCATGGGGTTGGTTGAAAATAATGGAGATGATTGAGATAGGAAATAGAAAGAAGAAAAGTGTTTTGGATTTTGGTTAATATCCATATTTGTATGTATTAAGTGATTGAAATCAAGAACAGTAAAGTTTAATCATATGAATTGATCGATTATGAAAATGAAAACGAATGAGTGAACTGTGATAA
Organism: Rutidosis leptorrhynchoides; assembly: GCF_046630445.1. Classification (NCBI taxonomy): domain Eukaryota; kingdom Viridiplantae; phylum Streptophyta; class Magnoliopsida; order Asterales; family Asteraceae; genus Rutidosis; species Rutidosis leptorrhynchoides. The sequence goes on from NC_092334.1 coordinate 546,105,567, forward strand.
TGAATTTATCACTTCAATGTTTTATTGAACTAAAATGATTGGATTATATATCATGAAGATAAATCACTGATTGTTTTTAACTATCTACTTCCATATTAATGAATAAAGGTTTGATATTATAATAGGATGAAAGGGTAATCGGACAAATGGTGTGATCTTTCATGACAACTTAATGGAGTATTATATAACAAGTTGTGCACTCATTTCATATACAAAAAAATAACAGTAACAATTACATATTAAATAATATATTCCTAATAACTTTTATTATATTTTATATTATTCTAAATTACAATTCAAATTATTAGATATATATATATATATATATATATATATATATATATATATATATATATATATATATATATATATATATACATGCATCTATTTACAAATAGTTGTTCGTGAATCGTCAGGAACAGTCGAAGGTTAATTGAATCCATATAAACAGTTCAAAAAATTTTGTGACTCAACATTACAGACTTTGCTTATCATGTCAAAATTATATAAAGACTAAGTTTAAATTTGGTCGGAAATTCCCGGGTCGTCACATTTATTAAGTCTGGTAATCTAAGAATTAGGGAACATACACCCTAATTGACGCGAATCCTAAAGATAGATCTATTGGGCCTAACAAACCCCATCCAAAGTACCGGATGCTTTAGTACTTCGAAATTTATATTATATCCGAAGGGTGTCCCGGAATGATGGGGATATTCTTATATATGCATCTTGTTAATGTCGATTACCAGGTGTTCACCATATGAATGATTTTTATCTCTATGTATGGGATGTGTATTGAAATATGAAATCTTGTGGTCTATTGTTACGATTTGATATATATAGGTTAAACCTATAACTCACCAACATTTTTGTTGACGTTTAAAGCATGTTTATTCTCAGGTGAATACTAAGAGCTTCCGCTGTTGCATAATAAAATAAGGACAAGATTTGGAGTCCATGTTTGTATGATATTGTGTAAAAACTGCATTCAAGAAACTGATTTCGATGTAACATATTTGTATTGTAAACCATTATGTAATGGCCGTGTGAAAACAGGATATTTTAGATTATCATTATTTGATAATCTACTGATAATGTTAAAAATGAACATATATTTCATAGCATTATTCCCCAAGAAAGACAAGCTTTTAGTTGCAAATGTTCTATTTACAAGTGATATTCGTTTAAATATTAAAAGGTGAAGACAAAAGACAGATTCGGCGAATTGAAGACACAAACGACCAAAAAGCTCAAAAGTACAAAATACAATCAAAGAGGTTCCAATTATTGATAAGAAACCTCTCGAAATTACAAGAGTACAAGATTCAAAACGCAAAGTACAAGATATTAAATTGTACGCAAGGACGTTCGAAAATCCGAAACCGGGACCAGAGTCAACTCTCAACGCTCGACGCAACGGACTAAAAATTACAAGTCAACTATGCACATGAACATAATATAATATATAAATAATTCTTAAAAATTATATATATATTATATTAATATTTAAAATCGTCGGCAAGAATTTCAAACTCCGCGACTCGCGGAGTTTGAAGGCAAAAAATGCCGCGAGTCGCGGAGTTCCGCTGGACTCAATTCCCTATAAAAGCAAACGCAGTTTGATCGCAAAAACCATCCAACAAATTCAATCTCTCTATATATGTATACGTAAATATATTTATATTTATATTTTAATTTTAATTTTATAATTCTAATAACAAGGGTATGTTAGCGAATGTTGTAAGGGTGTAAGTCGAAATTCTGTCCGTGTAACGCTACGCTATTTTTAATCATTGTAAGTTATGTTCAACCTTTTTAATTTAATGTCTCAAAGCTAAGTTATTATTATGCTTATTTAATCCGAAGTAATCATGATGTTGGGCTAATTACTAAAATTGGGTAATTGGGCTTTGTACCATAATTGGGGTTTGGATAAAAGAACGACACTTGTGGAAATTAGACTATGGGCTATTAATGGGTTTTATATTAACCAAACAATACCTTGTTAATTTAATATACAAACTTATAATTCGACGTATTTATATATAACCACATATGCTTGACTGGGTACGGTGGGCGGGATATCTATAAATACCAATAATTATTCATTTTACCAGACACGGAACTGGATTAATAGTTAATAGACTTTGAAATAGGGGTGAATTACATTCAAGGGTAATTGGTGTAATTGTTAACAAAGTAGTAAAACCTTGGTTTACACGCAGTCGATAACCTGGTGTATTCATTAAACAAAGTATTAAAACCTTGTTACAATTCGAATCCCCAATTAGTTGGAATATTTGACTTCGGGAATAAGAATAATTTGACGAAGGCTTTCGCTCTTTATATTTATGACTGATGGACTATTATGGACAAATCCGTATGGACATATTAAATAATCTAGGACAAAGAACAATTAACCCATGGGCATAAAACTAAAATCAACACGTCAAACATCATGATTACGGAAGTTTAAATAAGCATAATTCTTTTATTTTATATTTAATTTCCTTTATTTTATATTTAATTGCACTTCTAATTATCGCACTTTTATTGTTATCGTATTTAATTATCGTACTTTTTAATTATCGCAAGTTTATTTTATCGCACTTTTATTTATCGCAATTTCATTATCGTTATTTACTTTACGCTTTAAATTAAGTCTTTTATTTATTTAATATTTTACATTTGGTTTTAACTGTGACTAAAGTTTTAAAATCGACAAACCGGTCATTAAACGATAAAAACCCCCCTTTATAATAATAATATTACTTATATATATATTTGTATTTTTATAAAAGTAAACTAATATAGCGTTAAGCTTTGTTTAAAGATTTTCCCTGTGGAACGAACCGGACTTACTAAAAACTACACTACTGTACGATTGGGTACACTGCCTATAAGTGTTGTAGCAAGGTTTAAGTATATCCATTCTATAAATAAATAAATATCTTGTGTAAAATTGTATCGTATTTAATAGTATTTCCTGCTAAAATTTAATAGTATTTTATACCCCTTAGCTGTAACTATCAAGTATTTTTGGCGCCGCTGCCGGGGACTCTTAAACGCCGAAAGCGCAACGCTAAATATAAAAAAAAAAGATTTTTATTTTTAGTTTACTTTTATTAAAATTCACTTTTGTAAAAATACGTTTTTAATTATTCAAAAATATAAAAAGAAAACATAAATTTATATATTATTTTTAAGAGTTTGTTAAATATTTAAGTTTTATAAAGTTTCTTTATTTTTATTTTATAAAAACATAAGTTTTATTTAAATATTTTGTTTTTAGTTTCTTTTTAAGTTATTGCCATTTGGGATATAGTTTTTCTTGTAAGCTTTAATATTTTTAGACACCTTTTACCTATGTATCAATTATCATTCCAATTAGTAATCTCAATTTGCGATTATAATTTTATGTTAGTGATAGTAATAAGGTTGGGTTAGTCGAGTGTTTTTAAGTTCTATAAGTCATTTCTTTTTATTTCTTATTTTCCGACACCTTTTATTTTTCAACCCTTTTCTTTTTCTTTTTCCGACACGCTCTTTTTCTTTCTTATTTCTCGCTATTCTAGTTTTTAGGACATAGATTTTGAGTTCTACTTCTTATCTAAATTTCTTAAAATTACGAAAATTTATTTTAAGTGGTTAAATTGATAGACATCAAAATTTTCTGGTTCGTAGTAATAGTTGGATTTGTACGTGGACCGGGTTATTGGAGCCAAACAGTCCTCAATTATATTGAGACCAAACGAATCCTGCCCCTCTGCTGCATCTTTTGGCTATTCGAAACGTGGGCAAAATCAGAAAAGTCTATTAATTGGATAACTTATATAATTTTTCTTTCCTTTTAAAAAACTAATAGGATATTCAGTGAATGCACCAAGCAAGACGTTCACCACCTTTTGTACGTTCATCACCTGTAACTAGATCAAGACATTTAGCAAATATTACCGCTGTTGATTTTTCTTTAGAATCGTCATCCAGTCGACCAAGTACTCCAGTTCAAATTTCCGATAATCCATTTTTTGAACCCGACCTCACAATTGAGAATCCGGAGAATATTCAGGGACGATTCATAGATCCTGAACCACTAAACTTTCTTCCGGAACCACCAATCATTCAAACAGAGATTGTTGAGGAACGAACCATTAAATCAGAATCCTCTAGTGATTCCGATTCAACAAATTCAATTATGGAGAATCTGGAACCTTTAAGTATGGAAGACCGAATGAGAGCTAAAAGCACTGGCCAAGGTCACGCAATTACTCATCCAGACATTAATGCGCCAGATTATGAAATCAAAGGACAAATTCTACACATGGTGACTAATCAATGCCAATTTAGTGGTGCGCCGAAGGAAGATCCAAATGAACATCTTCGTACCTTTAATAGGATCTGCACACTATTTAAAATCCGAGAAGTTGAGGATGAACAGATATATCTCATGTTATTTCCCTGGACTTTAAAGGGAGAAGCCAAAGATTGGTTGGAATCGTTACCTGAAGGGGCGATTGATACATGGAACGTTTTAGTTGAAAAATTTCTTAAACAATTCTTTCCGGCATCTAAAGCCGTAAGACTTCAAGGAGAAATTGTTACGTTCACACAGAAGCCGAATGAAACTCTATATGAGGCGTGGACAAGATTTGGAAAGTTATTAAGAGGATGTAGGCAACATGGTTTAGACACCTGTCAAATAGTACAAATATTCTACCAAGGATGCGACATCACTACAAGGAAAGACATAGATATAGCAGCTGGTGGTTCCATTATGAAGAAAACCGAAACTGATGCTTATAAAATTATTGATAACACTGCTTCCCACTCACATGAGTGGCACCAAGAAAAAGATATCGTTAGATCATCTAAAGCAGCTAGAGCCGATTCTAGCCATGACTTAGATTCCATTTCCGCAAAGATAGATGCTGTGGAGAGACGAGTGGAAAAGATGACTAAGGATATTCAATCAATACGAATTAGTTGTGAGCAGTGTGGAGGACCACATTTGACAAAAGATTGTTTTAGTATTGAATTAACAATGGAACAAAGAGAGAATATTTCATACATAAACCAAAGGCCTGGAAATAATTATCAGAATAATTATCAACCGCCAAGACCGATTTACAATCAAAACCAGAATTATAACCGAAATATTCCATACAACAACCAACAAGGTCCTAGCAATCAACAAGTATCCAATAATACTTACAATCAGCAAAGACCTAATTTTCAAAACAAACCACCACAAACCGATGATAAAAAGCCGAATTTAGAAGATATGATGACGAAGCTAGTTGAAACTCAAACGCAGTTTTTCACATCTCAAAAACAAACCAATGAACAAAATGCTCAAGCATTTAGAAATCAACAAGCTTCTATTCAAAATCTAGAACAAGAAGTAAGTAACCTAGCAAGGTTAATAGGTGAAAGAAAATCGGGAAGTCTACCTAGTGATACAAATGCTAATCCCCGGAATGAAACAGCTAAAGCCATTACCACAAGAAGTGGTACAACACTTAAACCACCTGAAATACCTGTAACTTCTGATGAAACTATTCCTACTCTACAAGAACCTCAACCTGATCAAGATAAGGAAAAAGAACCGGTAGTTGAAAAGGTTAATGAAGATAACACAGTTAAGGCTAAACCTTATGTTAAACCATACCAACCACCACTTCCTTACCCGAGTAAAATGAAGAAAGAGAAACTTGAAGCCGAGCAATCCAAATTCTTGGATATGTTTAAACAGATAAATGTAAATCTTCCTTTCATTGATGTGATTTCAGGAATGCCTAGATATGCTAAATTCTTGAAAGATCTAATCTCGAATAGAAAGAAAATGGAAGAACTCTCGGCTGTTACTATGAACGCTAATTGTTCAGCAGTGCTGTTGAATAAGATACCAGAAAAATTATCTGATCCAGGAAGTTTCACAATTCCATGTTTTCTGGGTAGTCTTAGTTCAATAGAAGCATTGGCAGACTTAGGTGCTAGTATAAATTTAATGCCGTATTCACTATACGCTAAACTAGACCTTGGAGAATTGAAACCAATAAGAATAAGCATACAACTAGCCGATAGATCAATAAAATATCCTAGAGGGATAATGGAGAACATGCTAGTTAAAGTTGGTACTTTAGTATTTCCAGTAGATTTTGTTGTTCTGGACATGGAAGAAGATTCTCAAGTTCCTCTCATATTAGGAAGACCATTCTTAAACACGGCTAAAGCAATGATAGACGTGTTTGGTAAGAAATTGACCCTAAGTATAGAGGATGAGAGTGTTACCTTTTTAGTTGATAGAGCAATGCAACAACCCCAATCTGCAGATGATACATGTTATTATATTCAAACTATAGATGCACATGCAGAATTATTAGAAGAATTTCCAGAATTACAAGGAACAGGAGAATGTTCTTTAGGAGAAGGAACTGAACAAATTGATGAAGCTGAAATGTTAGCTACACTTGTAGCTAATGAATATGAACCAACAACAGAAGGAATTCAAATGCTAAAAGAAGAAGACAGATATCGATATAAATCATCGATAGAAGAACCTCTGAAATTAGAGTTAAAGCCACTTCCAAACCGTTTGGAATACGCTTATTTACATGGTGAATCTGAATTACCTGTAATAATATCGTCTTCTCTTACTGAAAATGAGAAATCACAACTCATTTCTGTGTTGAAAGCTCATAAACCAGCCATTGCATGGAAGATTCATGATATTAAAGGAATAAGTCCTTCGTATTGCACACATAAAATCCTTATGGAAGAAGGTCATAAAACGTATGTGCAACGCCAACGAAGACTAAATCCTAATATGCAAGATGTAGTTAAAAAAGAAATTATTAAACTGCTAGACGCAGGTCTAATTTTTCCAATTTCTGATAGTCCATGGGTAAGCTCAGTTCAATGCGTGCCTAAGAAGGGTGGCATGACTGTCATTACAAATGAGAAAAATGAGGTTATTCCTACTAGGACTGTAACAGGATGGCGTGTATGTATTGATTATAGAAAATTAAATGACGCCACCAGAAAAGATCACTTTCTCTTACCTTTCATTGATCAAATGTTGGAAAAATTAGCCGGAAATAGTTACTATTGTTTTCTTGATGGATTTTCCGGATATTTTCAAATTCCAATAGCACCCTAAGATCAAGAGAAAACCAAGTTCACGTGCCCTTATGGTACTTTTGCTTACAAATGCATGCCATTTGGACTTTGCAACGCCCCTGCAACCTTTCAAAGGTGTATGATGGCGATTTTTCACGACATGATAGAAGAATGCATGGAAGTTTTCATGGATGACTTTTCAGTCTTCGGTGATACATTTGAAACATGTCTAGTTAATCTTGAACGAATGCTTATTAGATGCGAACAATCAAATCTAGTACTTAATTGGGAGAAATGCCATTTCATGGTTAAAGAAGGCATCGTTCTTGGACATAAAATTTCAAAAGAAGGAATTGAAGTGGATAGAGCTAAAGTAGATGTAATTGCTAAACTTCCACATCCCACCAATGTTAGAGGAGTTAGGAGTTTTCTAGGGCATGCCGGTTTTTACCGACGTTTCATAAAAGATTTTTCTAAAATTGCCACTCCTATGAATAAACTCCTAGAAAAGGATGCTCCATTCATCTTTTCAGATGAATGTATCAAATCTTTTAATATTCTTAAAGAGAAACTCACTAATGCGCCGATCATGATAACACCAAATTGGAATCTACCATTTGAACTAATGTGCGATGCAAGTGATTTTGCAATGGGAGCCATTTTAGGACAAAGGATTAAAAAACGATTTCAACCTATATATTATGCTAGTAAGACATTACAAGGAGCACAAACGAACTATACAACTACTGAAAAAGAACTCCTTGCTATTGTCTTTGCTTTTGACAAATTTCGTTCATATCTCGTTCTAGCTAAAACGGTGGTCTATACCAACCATTCTGCTCTTATATACCTATTTTCAAAACAAGATGCCAAACCAAGATTAATCCGTTGGATCTTACTCTTACAAGAGTTCGATATTGAAATCCGAGATAAAAGAAGAGCAGAAAAACTCGCCGCTGATCATCTTTCTCGTCTTGAAAATCCTGAATTAGAAATTCTAAATGAATCGGCCATACAAGACAACTTTCCTGATGAATATCTATTGAAGATAGATTATAATGAAATTCCATGGTTTGCAGACTATGCAAACTAATTGTTTGTGGATTCCTTGAAAAAGGATTATCGTACCAAAAACGAAAGAAATTCTTCAGTGATATAAAACACTATTTCTGGGAAGATCCACATTTGTTTAAAAGTTGTCCAGATGGAATAATACACCGATGTGTATTCGGAGATGAAGCTAGTAAAATTTTAAACCATTGTCACACAGGACCAACAGGAGGGCATTATGGGCCTCAACTAACTGCAAGAAAAGTTTATGAAGCTGGATTCTATTGGCCTACAATTTACAAAGACGCACACCTTCTTTGCAAATCCTGTGATGCATGTCAAAGGGCTGGAAAAATAAGTCAACGTGATGAAATGCCACAAAATGTCATTCAAGTATGTGAAGTATTTGACATTTGGGGTATTGACTTTATGGGTCCATTTCCAAAATCTCATAATAATCTATATATTCTCGTAGCCATTGATTATGTATCTAAATGGGCGGAAGCACAAGCTCTCCCAACTAACGATGCACGAGTTGTAGTCAACTTTTTAAAACATCTTTTTGCAAGGGTTGGAACACCGAAAGCTTTAATAAGTGATCGGGGTACTCATTTCTGTAATAATCAACTTGAGAAAGTTCTTAAAAGATATGGAGTAACTCATAAAATCTCCACCGCATATCATCCACAAACAAGTGGACAAGTTGAAAATACCAACCGAGCTTTAAAACGTATTTTAGAGAAAACCGTAGGATCAAATCCGAAGGAATGGTCCATTAAATTGGAGAATGCACTCTGGGATTTTAGAACAGCCTACAAAACTCCAATTAGAACCACACCTTTTAGACTTGTTTATGGAAAAGCATGTCATCTTCCAGTAGAAATTGAACACAAAGCATTTTGGGCTTTGAAGACATGTAATCTTGATTTACATGAAGCTGGACGTCTACGATTAATTCAACTAAATGAATTAGAAGAGTTAAGACATGAAGCATATGAAAATTCGTTAATCTTTAAAGAAAGAACGAAGAAATGGCATGATAAAAGAATCAGAAGTTTAAAAGAATTTAAAGAAGGAGACAGAGTTCTTCTTTTCAATTCACGATTCAAGCTATTTCCTGAAAAATTGAAATCACGATGGTCTGGACCATTCATAGTCAAAAGAGTTTTCCCATACGGAATGATAGAATTAATAAATTCAAATGGAATTGAATTTAAAGTTAATGGTCACAGAGTTAAACACTACATAGATAGTCCGATGGAATTCGACAATGAAGTTAATCAAAATTTCGATACCACAGCTAACTAAGTGTGGGGAGAATCAAGTCTTTAAAGGATAATATGTATTTCTGTTAGAATTAGATTGTCTGTTTTCGTGTAGTTCTCGAAAATGGAACCCGAATGGTCTTTCCCTAGCAGACCCTAAAGAACTAGTCTTCTCCCCCCATTCTGAATTTTTAATTTTTTTTAGGTTTTTACGATATGAAGACTGCCTGTGAACTAAACCATGGTCTAATGCTACACGCTTTGATCACTAAACTTAATAATGACACACTACCGAGTGAAATAGTATCAGTAATCAGAGAAAGATTGGACGGAGTAAGAAAAGAATCCAGATGCGAAGATAATAAGTTACAATTTGGTAAAGGAAAATCAAAATCCGCAGCGAAAAGAAGAGCACGACACCTAGAAAGATGTCACAAATGCGAAAAATGGTCACATGGAGGTAAATGTTCAAATAATCAAACCTATTCAAATACCGAATTTGTTACTTTATGCAGAGACGGACCATTCATATGTTTAGAAGAAAAGACACTGAATGCTCGAGGTTACGCCTATGTAGCTATGGAAAACTAATTAAACCGACTATCTTATGAATGGGATATATCATATAACTAAGAATACTATCTCACAGGTAAGTCTGTACAGTTTTTATTTTATTTTTAACCTTTTGATAATAAACGCTAATTTGTTCGCTATAAAGTATTAAATTGGTATTGAATAAAATTAGGTTTGGCGACCGAAATTATTGATATCATACAAAAATTTATTACATCACTGCGAAATTTAACGTTTATTCTTAAGGTATAAATATCTTTAATCAATCAACCCAAAATATTTCAAAAATTCGTCATGAGTTAAATTAGGTCTTGGAACCGAAATTACTTTACCGAAAAGAGGGGCGCATATTTTTGATAATATTTGATTGATTAAAGTGGGATAAAAGCCAAAAAGATTTTTAATTTTATTTTTACCATGTTTTTAAAATTAATATATAAATCTTAAATTAATATTGTAAACTTTGTAAAATCAATATATTTAAAATTGTAAATATTTGAAAAAATTAATATAAGTTTGGTGTGAATTTATAATATGAATTTTTAAATTAAGTTTGGTGTGAATTTTTAATTTTTTAAAAAAATATGGATTTTATTTTTATGCATTTTAAATTTTAAGTTTGGTGTGAATTTTTAATATTAATTTTGAATTTTATGTATTTTTAATTTAAGTTGGTGTGAATTTAAAAACAAAAATTTACTTTATCTCATTAAGTTAAAAATATGATTTTTAAAATTCGTCGTAAGTTGAAGACTAGGTCGTTGAACCGAAATTGCTTTACCCAAGGGAGGGACGAGAACTTTTATTATCATTATTTTTAATCTTATTGAATTAAAGTATGCCAAAAACATTAAAAAAACCCAAAAATCTTAGCTTTTAAAACAATCGCTACAAAAAGACAAATTTTAAAATTTTGTCGAAGGACGGACTAGGACATCGATCCGAAACGACCTCATCCTAAATAACAAGGGAAACAAAATTTTAAAATTAATTACTTAATTGTTTTAATTAGTATAAGAGATATAAAAAAAAAATACAAACTCCGCGACTCGCGGAGTTTGAAGGGTCAAACACCGAGACTCGCGGAGGGACCAAAATACAGAAAAAAAAATAAAACGCAAAAACTGATCAGTTGAACATCCCCACACCACAAAAACTGCGAAAATAACCCGAAAAAACCGAAAAACACTCCCAAATTCACAATTTTTGACCGTTAATCATCAAATCTTTTACTAAAATCATGTTAAGAAGGATGCTATCAAGGAATTACTCAAGAAAAATTGTAAATTTCTACACCTAAACACCATTTAATCCAAAAATTAGTGTTCTTGAGCAATTTTATACCCAATTTGATTTTGATGCTTTTTAGTGTAATTATGCTTAAATTGTTTATGTATTATGCTTGTATAACCTAGATTGATGCTATTTAACATGATTAGAAGCCTTAAACTTCAAATTTTGAGTAATCTAGGGTTTGTGTGCTTGAGCAATTTGGGGCTTTTTGATATAAACAGGTTATGGCCGATTTTTGTCATGAATTGTTGCTAAATTAAGTAGTGTAACATGTTTAGGTAGTTAAATGATCCAAACTTTGAGCCTAAACATGATTTTGAGAATTAAAGTGGACTTTTTCAAGTCTAAAACTCATGAACTTGATTTTTGAGAGATAATGCCATTTGAAACTTGTTTAATTGCTAGTAATGATTATTTTGACATGTTATTTGAGTTGAATGCTTATGAACTTGGCGAACATTTTCGTATATGCTTATTTGAAAAAGTGTAGATTTGATGAAAATATGTAAATGAGCTTAAGTTTGATATAAATTGATCATGTCATTGTAATTATTTTGATTGATGATTTTGCTGACACTAATGCATATTTGGATGCACAAAAATTGTGTTTGATGTGTTTTGCAGACTGAAAGGGGTGAATCTTCATCCCAAGCTCGCAATGCTCCTGCTGAGAATGCGGAACAACAGGAGGTGGATAACTACTACAAACAAGAAATACCTCATCCAGTCATGACATTTTCTGATATGCACTTGGAAGATTTGCACCCGAACCTGAGATTTGACAGACTTTGGATAGATTATCCAAAATACCAAAGGGGTTTGCATATTCTTCATTCTAAAGCTGTTGAGGTACCTAGGGTCATAGAATGGGGACCATTAGAAGCTGTAGAATTGGCTGGGCCAATTAGGGAATTACTTGCACAGAGGTATGGTAATTCTACTTTTAACGATTGGGTACGGTTATTCAACATGCGTAGACCTGTATATATAGTATGGTGTGAAGAATTGTTGTGTAGTATAGAATTAAATGATCGGGTAGCTAGTTTAACCGATCGATCTTTTATTAGATTTTTGTTAGGAGGTTCGATGCGCCACATGTCTTTATTAGACATGGCTCAGGCTTTACGTATATATACGCCTGAGGAGTTAGCATCTGTCGATTGTAGAGGGTTGATACTAAATGGTAGAAAGATAGACGAAAATTTTGATACACATGGTGTATGGAGTCAAATGACTAGCCATCACCGATTTAAAGGGGGAAATTACTCTTATTTGGATATAGATAGAGCAGAGTTAAGAGTAATTCATAGGTTTTTAGCTAATTCGATTACACAAAGAGGTAAGAATAAGGAAAAGGTAAATGAACAGGATTTGTTTTACCATATGTGTATTCGAGACCCACAAAGCGCTGTAAGTATACCTTATTGTGTGGGTTATTATTTATCAGCTATGGTTAGGGGGATGAGACCGCATAGCATAATAGGAGGTGGTATATTTATTACTTTGATTGCTGAATATCTCGATGTGGATATAAGTCGGGGGGGATTATTAGTCGAAAAACCAGAACCCCGCGATACAATAGGTTTAAATGTATACCATGGTGCGAAGATTTTGAAGAGGCGAAATAACGCCGCAGTACAATACCATGGTACACATCCACAGGTAGAGAGAAACCAACAGCAAGGTAATGTAGGAGGGGGAAATGAAATGGCAGAAATGCAAAGGTTTATAGCTTCACAAGAGTATGAAAATGCTAGACATAGAGCATTTGAAGATTGGCAAGTTCATCAAAACCAAATCATAGCTTATTGCCAACATATAGGTAGAAACTATATTCCTACTCCATCGCCCATATTCCCTCCCTGGTTTATAGAGATTCAACCACCGTATCCTACGTATAACCCAGCCGAAGCATTTTATAGCACCTATGGTTATGCATGGAACCCCTACTGGTATCAGTATCATCCCTAGTCCACTTAGTTTTATTTATTTTGTAATTTGTAATGTAGATACGTTTAATACTTATGTTAATATTGTAATAGTTTTTATTATTTTCTAAATTTTATTATTAGATTTTAATAATTTTTGAATGTGGGGTAATATACCAAACTTCAAAAATATGTATATATGTTTGCAGTTTATCTTATGTACACAACAGGGTAAAACAACGCATTTTCAAAGACTGTCATTAAGTTCAGCAAAAGCAACTAATTTTGACGACAAGATGTAAAATAAATGTGATATAACAACAAGACGGAATGAACAAATGATATGCACCATTTATCATTCAGCAAGCAAACACAAATATGTTTGGAAACTTTGGTAAAATTTAATCATTTTCACACAAATCACCCTCAATAATTTAAATTATTACTGATTTCTTGCAAATGAGGGCATTGCAAGATCTTAAGTGTGGGAAGGGGTTAAATTCTTTCGGATTTTTAAAATTTTTATCTTAAACACTTGGTTGCCATTAAAAATACTAGTAAAGCAGTAGTTGTATTAGAACCTAGTGCTCTCTGATAATAAAGAACAGCCCTAGTCTTATATACTGACTACCCAATTCTAGTAAAATTTTTCAAAATTTTCAATTAAATGAACTCAAAATCATGTTTATACATATTTATGAACGATAAAACTAGGTGTTAACACCGAAATTATTGTTACCTTGGAAAGGACATAAATTGAGAAACAAACCAAAATGTTAGAATTCATTTAAAATTGAATAGAGGACAATAAAAAGGAAAATAAAAGCCAAGTGTGGGAAAAATTACCAAGTTATCTTAAACATATGTCACATATTTCTGTAACAAATAACTGAAAATACTTTTGCTTTGGACTAAACTAAACTGTTTTACCCGATGAAAGAAAAGAAGAGATGGATCTACACGATGAATCAATTCCATCATTAAAAGGAAGTAAAGTCTTCCGAAAAAGAAACGCGCTTCTTGATTTAGGTCATGAAGTTGTCGTCCAGACCAGCTGTAGGTTGACGAAAAACCTAGAAAAGTCATCACTAAAATCAGCAGGAAATCCACAGACCTCAGCATTAAACAGGGTCACTAAGTGGTCAGATTTATCCTAACCATGAGAAGGATGTATCTCGTACAATGGGGGGGGCACCGTGCAAATTAGCTGGATAAGACTAAGGAATCAGATCCCTAGAAAGGATAATCTCCTTAAAAGATCAAAAATCAGGTTTTAAGCCTGATATTACTCAATCATTGAGATTGACCTTAAAGATTGAGAATTACAAACTCATGGAATTCAATGATATCTAAACTCGAGCCTGAACGAGAAAATATTTTGATCAAAATTACAAACCGATTTGTTTTCTAAAAACCCATTTTCAATGCGTTCATTACCATTGAACGTAAAATCCTATGAATTCACCTGGAATTCATTAGGTCACCTGAACCAAATCGGGTGTCAACCGTAAGAACGGTGGTTGCATAGCATGGTCAAAGACAGGACCTTGTGCCAGACTGACAAATTAAAAGGGTGAGCTTTACTATTGCTCTTACAAAGGATAGTAATTGCGTCCGACACGTTATAGACCATAATTAAAAGCATGTCAGGGGACATTGCCTTAACAGTTGCTTGTTCAACGCTTTCCTTTACAACCGGACGGTAGTTTACCGAAAGGTAATATACGGGACAAGTAAACTGGACGTGTTGCTTTTCTAATACAAGGTTAGCAAGTGGGTGACACAAAACCGCAAGTTTTGAGCTAAAATTTTCAAATCTGAAACCCACCAAACCCACAAAAATAATTTGCAAACACCGGTGAAGGGTTATTCCGGAAAACTTATCTAGGGTAAAAACTAGATTTAATTTTCAAAAGATCAAATGTTTTCATAAAGATCCAATTTTCTTAATGGATCTAAATTGTTATAGTCATGTGGGACTGTAAACCATATCGTTACTACCATTGTTTATACTGCCGTAAAGAAATCACTGATGTACAAAGTGTGAAGAATAAAGAAGTGATTCTAGTATTTCAAGACTATATTGCTTGAGGACAAGCAAACCTCAAGTGTGGGAATATTTGATAATGTTAAAAACGAACATATATTTCATAGCATTATTCCCCAAGAAAGACAAGCTTTTAGTTGCAAATGTTCTATTTACAAGTGATATTCGTTTAAATATTAAAAGGTGAAGACAAAAGACAGATTCGACGAATTGAAGACACAAACGACCAAAAAGCTCAAAAGTACAAAATACAATCAAAGAGGTTCCAATTATTGATAAGAAACGTCTCGAAATTACAAGAGTACAAGATTCAAAACGCAAAGTACAAGATATTAAATTGTACGCAAGGACGTTCGAAAATCCGGAACCGGGACCAGAGTCAACTCTCAACGCTCGACGCAACGGACTAAAAATTACAAGTCAGCTATGCACATGAATATAATATAATATATAAATAATTCTTAAAAATTATATATATATTATATTAATATTTAAAATCGTCGGCAAGAATTTCAAACTCCGCGACTCGCGGAGTTTGAAGGCAAAAAATGCCGCGAGTCACGGAGTTCCCCTGGACTCAATTCCCTATAAAAGCAAACGCAGTTTGATCGCAAAAACCATCCAAAAAATATAATCTCTCTATATATGTATACGTAAATATATTTATATTTATATTTTAATTTTAATTTTAATTATAATTCTAATAATAAGGGTATGTTAGCGAATGTTGTAAGGGTGTAAGTCGAAATTCTGTCCGTGTAACGCTACGCTATTTTTAATCATTGTAAGTTATGTTCAACCTTTTTAATTTAATGTCTCGTAGCTAAGTTATTATTATGCTTATTTAATCCGAAGTAATCATGATGTTGGGCTAATTACTAAAATTGGGTAATTGGGCTTTGTACCATAATTGGGGTTTGGATAAAAGAACGACACTTGTGGAAATTAGACTATGGGCTATTAAGGGGTTTTATATTAACTAAACAATACCTTGTTAATTTAATATACAAACTTATAATTCGACGTATTTATATATAACTACATACGCTTGACTGGGTACGGTGGGCGGGATATCTATAAATACCAATAATTATTCATTTTACTAGACACGGAACTGGATTAATAGTTAATAGACTTGTTGAAATAGGGGTGAATTACATTCAAGGGTAATTGGTGTAATTGTTAACAAAGTAGTAAAACCTTGGTTTACACGCAGTCGATAACCTGGTGTATTCATTAAACAAAGTATTAAAACCTTGTTACAATTCGAATCCCCAATTAGTTGGAATATTTAACTTCGGGAATAAGAATAATTTGACGAAGGCTTTCGCTCTTTATATTTATGACTGATGGACTATTATGGACAAATCCGTATGGACATATTAAATAATCCAGGACAAAGAACAATTAACCCATGGGCATAAAACTAAAATCAACACGTCAAACATCATGATTACGGAAGTTTAAATAAGAATAATTCTTTTATTTTATATTTAATTTCCTTTATTTTATATTTAATTGCACTTCTAATTATCGCACTTTTATTGTTATCGTATTTAATTATCGTACTTTTTAATTATCGCAAGTTTATTTTATCGCACTTTTATTTATCGCAATTTCATTATCGTTATTTACTTTACGCTTTAAATTAAGTCTTTTATTTATTTAATATTTTACATTTGGTTTTAACTGCGACTAAAGTTTTAAAATCGACAAACCGGCCATTAAACGGTAAAAACCCCCCTTTATAATAATAATATTACTTATATATATATATATATATATATATATATATATATATATATATATATATATATATATTTGTATTTTTATAAAAGTAAACTAATATAGCGTTAAGCTTTGTTTAAAGATTTTCCCTGTGGAACGAACCGGACTTACTAAAAACTACACTACTGTACGATTAGGTACACTGCCTATAAGTGTTGTAGCAAGGTTTAAGTATATCCATTCTATAAATAAATAAATATCTTGTGTAAAATTGTATCGTATTTAATAGTATTTCCTGCTAAAATTTAATAGTATTTTATACCCCTTAGCTGTAACTATCATCTACGTAAAGCTTTTTAAACCTTTATTTATGAAATAAAGGTTATGGTTTGTTTTAAAAATGAATGCAGTCTTTGAAAAACGTCTCATATAGAGGTCAAAACCTCGTAACGAAATCAATTAATATGGAACATTTTTAATCAATAAGAACGGGACATTTCAGTTGGTATCCAAGCGTTGGTCTTAGAGAACCATAATTTTACATTAGTGTGTCTTATCGAGTTTGTTAGGATGCATTAGTGAGTCTGGACTTCGACCGTGTTTACTTGAAAAATGATTGCTTAACAAATTTTGTTGGAAACTATTTATTTTTAACATGTGAATATTATGTGATATATTAATCTCTTAACGCGTTTGATATTATGTGATAGATTTTTACCTCTAGAACAAGTCCCATTGACTCACCTAATAATAATGAAGAGTCAAATGTAAATTGGAATGATTCATGGACTGATTCACAAGTTCCCGAAGAGGAACCGGAAGAAGAGTCGGAACCGGAAGAAGAATCAGAACCGGAAGAGGAGGAACCGGAGGAGGAAATAGAACCGGTGGGGGAAATAATAAAACGGTTAAGTAAAAGAAAATCCTCAACCAACCGACCAAGGTTAATTATGGTCAAT
The DNA here is from genome assembly GCF_046630445.1 of Rutidosis leptorrhynchoides. Lineage (NCBI taxonomy): Eukaryota > Viridiplantae > Streptophyta > Magnoliopsida > Asterales > Asteraceae > Rutidosis > Rutidosis leptorrhynchoides. The sequence continues at coordinate 546,123,532 of NC_092334.1, forward strand.
GGTGTTTCCGCCAAGGAAGCAAAATATTGGGAGGATTACCAATTCTCCGATGAATCGGATTCTGACGAGAATTCCGATGATGTTATAGAAATTACCCCAACTGATTTTAAAAAGGCAAAAGAAAATAATAAGGGAAAGGGCATAAAAATAGAGAAATCTAATTCCAACCCCGATGAACTTTATATGTATCGTCAACCCCCGAAGCCCTTAAGTTGTAACAATGACCCAGGAACCTCTAAACCACCAGGTTTTTCTAAACCAATGTGGAAAACGACGGCTCGTATTAGGGGAACATCATATATCCCTAGAAACTTGGCAAAACGAACCAAAACTGGAGAAGAAGAAATGAACGAGTCGGAATAAGATAGTTGTATTCGTGTGGTGTAATATATGTAATATAGTGTGCTTATGCTTTATGATATATGTAAAAATTGCTTGTATTAATAAGTAAATTTTTTTATGAATCTAACTCTTGTCTATTTTACAGTTTAAAAACACAAAATGGATAGACAACCCAATATTTTAAGAGACCTACCCGGAGACATGATTGATGAAATCTTGTCTAGAGTTGGTCAGAATTCCTCGGCACAACTATTTAAGGCGAAATCAGTTTGTAAGACATTCGAAGAACGTTCCAAGAATGTCTTGGTTTATAAGAGACTTTCGTTTGAAAGATAGGGGATATCACATTGGGAAACCCATAAGTTACGATGTGTTTACTTTGACGCATATATTGCGGGGAACCCAAATGCTATTTTACGCAACGGGTTAAGAAATTATTTTGACTCAATGTATCCGAATATAGGACTTCATGATTTAAAAAAAGCGTCTAACATGCAACATAAAGAAGCAAGCTATGCTTACGGGTTAGTAATGTTCGCTTCTCACCAAAGTGAGAAAAAGAACATCGGGCTACAGCTATTAAACAAAACGTTCCCACAAGTGACGGAGTCGGTAATTGGGGTAAGAAATGAGGTTTTTAGGTTATTACGAGACTGTTGGTCATTACGTAACCCTCGTCCCTTTGATGACGTTACAACACGCTGTCTTATCAACGGCCATAATGGTTATGTTCCACAAGACCAAGGATGGGAAGTAGTCCTAGTAAAACCAGAATGCATGACTTGTTTCTGGACGTATGAATTAAGTGTCTTTATTGCCTTTGCTGAACGACTTGTGTACTAGCTAGAATTATCTTCCCAACTATCTTGTATCAAAGTTATTGTGTGCTATATTTCATGATTTATGTAAAATAAGCGGTATTGTAAGTTTGTAAAATATTATATAAAAGTTTGAACGCGAAATATTATTATAATCAGTTTTTCATATAGAATTGTAGTAGTTGAATTGTATATTAGCTACTAAGTATGAACTTAACGGGTAGGTACTACCCGAATTTAAACTTATAAAACGCTAATATGAAGAAAAAGCTTTTATAAATGAGTTCATATTATGCTACGAAATACTATTAACTACTCTTAATATTCTGTATGATTAACTTGTTCCATTTGACTATTTTGAAGGAAATGGCACCGACTACTCGACACACCGTGAATATGAATGAAGAGGAATTCCGTACTTTTCTAGCTTCAAACATAGCCGCCGTACAGGCTACGCTACATACCAACAATAACCTTGGATCTAGCAGTACAGGAAATCATGTAGGATGCACCTACAAAGAATTCACTGCCTGCAAACCTTTAGAATTTGATGGAACCGAAGGACCGATCGGATTGAAACGGTGGACCGAGAAGGTCGAATCGTTCTCAAAGTGGAAGTATAAACCTATACTTTTTCTGTTTAGATTCATAAAATAGAGTTCAATATGAAACCATAGCAATTTGATTCACTCAAAACGGATTTAAAATGAAGAAGTTATGGGTAAAACAAGATTGGATAATTTTTCTCATTTTAGCTACGTGAAAATTGGTAACAAATCTATTCCAACCATAACTTAATCAACTTGTATTGTATATTATGTAATCTTGAGATACCATAGACACGTATACAATGTTTCGACCTATCATGTCGACACATCTATATATATTTCGGAACAACCATAGACACTCTATATGTGAATGTTGGAGATAGCTATACAGGGTTGAGGTTGATTCCAAAATATATATAGTTTGAGTTGTGATCAATACTGAGATACGTATACACTGGATCGTGGATTGATTCAAGATAATATTTATCGATTTATTTCTGTACATCTAACTGTGGACAACTAGTTGTAGGTTACTAACGAGGACAGCTGACTTAATAAACTTAAAACATCAAAATATATTAAAAGTGTTGTAAATATATTTTGAACATACTTTGATATATATGTATATATTGTTATAGGTTCGTGAATCAACCAGTGGCCAAGTCTTACTTCCCGACGAAGTAAAAATCTGTGAAAGTGAGTTATAGTCCCACTTTTAAAATCTAATATTTTTGGGATGAGAATACATGCAGGTTTTATAAATGATTTACAAAATAGACACAAGTACGTGAAACTACATTCTATGGTTGAATTATCGAAATCGAATATGCCCCTTTTTATTAAGTCTGGTAATCTAAGAATTAGGGAATAGACACCCTAATTGACGCGAATCCTAAAGATAGATCTATTGGGCCTAACAAACCCCATCTAAAGTACCGGATACTTTAGTACTTCGAAATTTATATCATATCCGAAGGGTGTCCCGGAATGATGGGGATATTCTTATATATGCATCTTGTTAATGTCGATTACCAGGTGTTCACCATATGAATGATTTTTATCTCTATGTATGGGATGTGTATTGAAATATGAAATCTTGTGGTCTATTGTTACGATTTGATATATATAGGTTAAACCTATAACTCACCAACATTTTTATTGACGTTTAAAGCATGTTTATTCTCAGGTGAATACTAAGAGCTTCCGCTATTGCATACTAAAATAAGGACAAGATTTGGAGTCCATGTTTGTATGATATTGTGTAAAAACTGCATTCAAGAAACTGATTTCGATGTAACATATTTGTATTGTAAACCATTATGTAATGGTCGTGTGTAAACATGATATTTTAGATTATCATTATTTGATAATCTACGTAAAGCTTTTTAAAACTTTATTTATGAAATAAAGGTTATGGTTTGTTTTAAAAATGAATGCAGTCTTTGAAAAACGTCTCATATAGAGGTCAAAACCTCGCAACGAAATCAATTAATATGGAACGTTTTTAATCAATAAGAACGGGACATTTCAACATTGACCATATGAAATGATATTGGAATGAACGTATGATTTAGTACAATATAATGATGCCAGGCCAGCGTGAATATATTGAAGTAAATCATGCAGAAGTTCCAATGTTAATACATGAGGAATATGGGGTGATCCAGGGAAAATTTTGGCAGGGATCATTTGAGCATACGCATTATAGTCTGTTAAAGGTAGGGAAGGAATCACCACTTAGCCCAGATACTATACAAGAAGGGCTTTGATTGCAGAACTGATAACCCAAATATTTGTTATAAATATCGACACCCAGGACATTTAAGGAGAAAGTTCTCATATAGGAAAAACTTTAAACTTACCTGCGGTAAGGAAATCATTATGGAAACTTGCAAGGATCCTGATTCTTGTTAGGGAACATTTCAGCACAACGTTTTATTGTTTCGGAGTTGTTCAATACTAGAATGATAGAAACCTTACATCTAAGAACCTTAGCATTATCATGAATAATAAACCATCAACAACCATGGGAATTAAGTATTCTATAGGACACCTGCAAATGGTAAACTGAGGAAGATAGAGGAATAATTTAAGGTAGTACTTTAAGATTAACAGGTGGGTCATTTGGAGATGACCTCATATTAACCAAACTTGGGAGTTTTAATGTAGTAGTTGAAAAGGATTAGTTACCTACGTACAGGCATATGTTATTTGAGAAGATTGATAGAATTTTTCACAGTAGTACAGTAAGATTTGATTTGGGATGAACTTTAAGATTTACCTAATACTCATCGAGCTAGGAAGCTTTGATGAAATAGTTGGAACAAACTGACTTTCAAGAATGAAACCGGAATTTATTTATAATGGGAAAAATTTATTTGTATACCTCGCAAGAATGGTGAAACTATTATGGGGAGAGATGTAGCCCGAAAACTGAACCTTATTAGTTACATGACAACAACCCGAAATCCCACAATGGAAATGGGAAGAAATTCATCATTAACTACCAGAGACGGTATGCGGTTAGGACATCATCTGGGTTATTATTGACCATCTCGCCAAAACTGCTCACTTTCTAGCCAAGAAAGAAACCGATACAATGGACAAACTTGAACAACGATACTTAAAGGAAATTGTATCCCGTCACTTCAACAATTCAAATTCTATATTGAGGATTACCCAAGAATCTCACTTGATACTTATTCTTACGCAACTCTAAATCCTAACTTATTACGAGGAATTTCTTATTCGATGATAACCACACCACCATCCTTTTTACTTCGATATTAGTCATAACAGTTCGAAACTTTCCAAAAATCAATGGGTGGTTCATTCTCATCCTCATACTCTCCCATTCGTATCTCACTTATAAGCAACAACTTCACACTTAAGCATTTTTGGTCAAAGGACTTATGCCCTACTAATAGTCGTCAATCACATTCAATGGTTTTTATTACCTCCAATATCACTCGAAATTTTCAAAAGTCTTTTACTCGATTCTCATCAATCTTTTCCAACTTGTAACATCCGAAATATGAAAATTTTGTTTGCCAAAATCTTACCCACATTATTTTACAGTGCTATCCTCTCAAAGCTTTACAAAAATAAATATATTTTGTTCGCCATTCGCGCAAATTTTGAAATCATATACGTTATATAAAATAAAGTAAATGATTACTTATCTTTGACAAATACATGTAAAATTTTACTTTCACTCTTACAAATCAAATCTTTTGTTCAAAATATATTTTACTTTGAATGGTACGGGTTGTACATAACCCTAGTTTACTAAAACTTCGTTTCTTTCCATACATTGTCACCTTAAACAATTTCTATAAAAATTTTCGTTGCTTGCTATATAAAATTCTCAGTTGCTCATTCGTACCCAAGTCATCGTGAAGACTTTACAACCGTCGAAATCGAGAGATTCATGTGTGTATGTGTTGAAGACACTTCTGCTATGTCATTCAGAGCCTTTGGGCATCCACTGACACTTAAACCATTTAAAAATTATTGCGTTACCCCAAGAACCTTATTTGCCACGCCTGTTGGAACAATGCTCTTTCTTACATAACTCTAAGTCCTGACTTATTTCAAGGGATCCTCATTTAATGGTATTAATACCATCATTATTCCGACTTTAATACTAGTCATAACCTGTTTGGCACTTTGCAAATTTAAGAAGTAATTAACTTCTCATCCTCGTGCTTTATCCTTCGTACCCCACTTTTAGCAACGGCTTCGCACGTAAATATTTTTGGCCCAAAGATTTGTGTCCTGATAATTACCAAAACTGCATTTATGTCATTAGTTTTCATTACCTAGTAACTGGCCACCCAAGGATTCCAAGCTTTTTCACTCAATCTTTTTCAACTCGTAATCTTTGAAATACAAAAAACTATGTTTATCAAAAAATTTAAACGTTGTTTATTTGTGCAGTCCTCACAAGATTTACAGACAATGAAAGTACTAAAAACTTTTCAGTCACTTAAATGATTTATAAAATAATATATGTATAAATTTATACTTACTTATTTTGATACTAAGTTATATCTTCAAATTATTTAAAAACCGCTCCTTTACCGAGTTATTTAACTTAAGTCAAATAGTTTTGAGCAAAATGGTACACGTTATACCTACTTCTAAATTTACTAGGAACTTCGTTTCGTTTGCGTTGTCACAACAAGCATTCAAAGGTTTGATTTTCAACACTCCCTTGGTTGATTTTATTAAAGGTTTTCGTATTAGACTACACCATGTATGGATCACACTTTTTTCTCGCCCCCTGATAGGGATGAAACTTACTATTAAGATCTTTGTTAAAAACTCTTGAGCCACTTTGGATGGCGGTTTTATAAAATTTGTTAAGAAAATCTCTGCACCCATAAAATGTTCTTTTTAAAGTTAGACATGATAAAAATGCGGGCCGATAAACCAGTTTTCCAGGGTACACTCAGTAGTCACCCCATCGTAGGACAGACACTAGGTGAGTTCCTACTCTCAAAATTTCACGGCTAAACGCAACACCCTCGTAAACATCATCTCTATGAATCAGTATGTTGAGATACAAGAATCATTTTGGAGATTCTTTTCACTCGGAATAAACCATTCTTTAGGACCAATAGTTCACGTATCTTCTCATTCGCTCGTCCCCTTAAGTACACAGATAAATTCAGAACGAACCACTCGAAGAGTTTACTCTCACGCCTTTCGTGCGACTTTCTTTTGGAAATATAATATAAGATACTCTGAGAACCTATGAATCTCATTATCCCTTTTGGGAAGAGACCGCTTAAAATATCTACGACACTCAGGTGGCTACTCTATATATTTCTTCCTTCATTGGTTGCAACTGTATGTTGCTCTAGTTAACGTTAACCCTAACTTCAACATGTAACTAAAAGGATGAAGTTACATCGCGGAACTGTGTTTTCATTTCATCCAAGGATAGGTTCACCTGCAGTATGGTAAACTAGGTGATATCCCTCATTGTTCGTTCAGACCGTTCTGAAGACACTATGAATAATTATGGCTTGCCAGTCCGATTGATCACTTTTAGCTAAATTTCAATTCACTTATTCAAATGAAACGTTCTTAAATATCGGGTTCCTTATGCCTATGGCCGCCTTCCGAAATTAAAGGGTTAGTAAAATCCGTGGCTAACACTATCCAGACATCAAGTCGCATGGTTGTGATTACCATGTTTTCCATTCTATCTGTCAGCTTTGTATTACGACATAAGCGCTCGATGTTTTAGATGAGCTTAGAAATATTCAGGATGCATTTCACGCATCCAGCATACTGAAGGTGCCTGTAAGGCTAAACACACCATCTTTCCCTTTTGTGGATATACATTCAAATGACATACTCATGTTAATCGAAAACGAAATCAATTTGTTGATCTCTTAGGACAAGTGACTTAATTAATGGCATATACCTATTCTTACTTTCATACACCGAAATACCTTTCAGGGTAAATAACTTACTTCTGAGCCCACGAGACTCACGGAACTTTGATACGCTCCTTCTTATTCGAATACGGTACCATTGTTTGGTCACTCCTTAAAATTTCGGGACGAAATTTTCTTTAACATGTGGGTAATGTAACGACCCTGACTTTTCCATCTTTAATTAATAATAGTTATTATTAATACTTGTGATTAAACGAATGTATGTTATTACATTTACTTGTTGACATGATTAACCATACTTGACTTTTGAATGCCCGAAACGTCTCTGTGACACACGAAACTTTCACGAATAATATTTTTAGAATATTATTTACATTCATGATTGATTTTATTAATCATTTTAATTAACTAAGGTTACTAGTTAATTACTTAGGCCTTTATTAGTGTTAATGGACTTTTACTTGGATTAATTTGTTAATTAATAGTTACTTGGGCTTTATGATTGAACTTGGGCTTATAAGCCCACCCTACATCTTATATGGACTTGTTAGCCCATTACTACCATGTAAGTATCATATTTAAGACTTAACTAGATGGCTTAACTTGTATGGAATCTAGTCACCACCTTATCCCCATGAAACCACCCCATTTAACCAACTTTTTAAGCTTTAACATGCTAGAACCTCATGGACATTTCCTTCCATCTTTTTTTTTTCTTTTTGAACCGTCATTTAGCAAGGAAGAGAAAGAGATCAAATTTTTTTTTACTTATCTACTTGTTCCACTCTCTCATTTACACACACAAAAATTACTTGCAACTTTCTCTCATTTTCTCTCAAGGTTTTCTTTCTTTCTTGTAAGTAACTTGGACAAATTCTCTCTTCTTCTTTTTCTTCATCAAAACCGTAGCCTATGGCTACATAATCATCATCATCTTTTGTTCTTTGTTGTTAGATTGTTACTTGTCTTTGATTATTTGTTACTTACTTTGTTGTTGTTGTTATTTACTAGTTATTAAGAATCAAACTTGTTAGTTTGATTCTTCATATCAACTTGTTCTTACAAGACATACAAGACATAAACTTTCTAGTTTATGATCTACACTTAACACTTGCCTAAAGAATCAAAGTTCATGTGTTGAAAGCATACTTGTAATTCATGTTAGTAAACTTTAAAGTTTACTTTCTTAAAGATCAAGACTTAGGCTTGAATCTTTAAAGTATGAAACCCATGAACTTATTAACTTATTTACTTAGTTTATTTCTTCATATTATGCACTTTAATTTCATGTTTGTTGGTTGTTATTGGTCAAATGTTACTAGTTAACTTTGATCTCATTAATCTTGAACTAAAAGTTAACTTTGAAAGTTCAAGAATATGTAAGTAAGCTTTCTTTAACTATAACTTTGTACACTTATGTTAGATCTAGACTTTTGGGTCTAGGATCTTCAAGATCTAACTAAGAACTATGTTCTACAACTTAAGATCTTGATTTCATAAGTTCACTTTCAAGTTTGTAACCTATTATTAGTTTTAAAGTTCATGTATGTGTTAGATCTAAGATCTTGATGTAACTTTGGTTCATCAAACTTCATACAACTCTTAAGTGAGTTGTGCTACATGTCTTAGACTTACACTTGTGTCATAATAGTCAAAACTTGGTAAATATTACTTTTATAGTTCATGTATGTGTTAAATCTAAGACTTTGATGTAACTTTGGTTCATCAAAACACTTGCAACACTTAAGTGAGTTGTGTTTCATGTCTTAGACTTACACTTGGGTTATGATGGTCAAACATTGGTGAAAATGATGCAAACACATCAACGAGTTGTACACTTGAAGCTATATGCATCATGGATGAGAACCATGATAAGCATCGAGCACCAAGAACCACCGGAACCTACTGACCTACTGTTTTACTGTTTTTGTGTCTGACCCGTATGACCTGGGCTACTGTAATTATGATTTTCAGATATCTCTGTTCAAGTAGATAACTTTTCATTTAGGACTCGTCTTAATCCGAGTTACGGTTTAGGATCTATGGCCCTCCGATCGTCCCTATGTCCTTTTAACGTTGTGCTGAAAAATTCTGACCTACTCTCACTTAGACGGTCGCCACGGTTAAACAAAGAAGAGTTTGCTTCTGGGATTTTTACCACAACTGAAGGACTCATGGCCACTGGTCTCACCTTATTTCCATAGGTATAGAGGCCATGGTGACTGACCGAACTCAGCCTTTGTTTTAAACTCTTTTCATGAACGAAACTCACTTTACACCTTTTGTTTGATGATGAATTATGATGACCCTTAAGACCTTATTTACATACTTTTAAACCTTTTCAGACAATTTACTGACTTAGTACTATTTGACTTAGTTTGAGGACCCGTTTGGACAACCTACATACTTGCTTATTTCCCGAGTCATACTTTACCGCTACATTATCATTGTGAGTTATAGCATTCTCTTTTTACTTTAACTTATTTTGGGAACTGAGAATATATGCGGATTTTATGTTTTACATACTAGGCACGAGTACTTAAACTTATATATGTGTGGGTTATACAACGGCATAAACATTCCCTTTAGCTCGGTAACGTTTAATCTTTGGTTTTTGAATCGTGAACGCGAAACTTAGATATGGATCCATAGGGTTTGACATCCCCACTCGGGCTAGTCGCGCTAGCATTTAACGAGTGTTTAATACTTCGTAGACATACGCACTTGCCAAGTGTACTTTCAGGGGGTATAAACGTTAAGTTAGTTACCAAGTGCCCACGGTAAACATAAACTTTATCATACTTATTTGGATTACTGTTTTGAAACGCTCTTTGTAGCACTGAAATCTCGTGGCCTACCTTACATTACTGTTGTACTTAAACTATAGCTCACCAACCTTTGTTTTGACGTTTTTAAGCAAGTTTTTCTCAGGTGCTTAAGGTTGCTTCCGCTGTTATACTAGTCTTGCTGTAGACACCCGCTGCTTTAGAGATGTCACTCCATGAACGCTTACTTTTGCATTTAAACTTTAGTACTTTTGAAACGATGATTTGTAACGACCATTGGGGTCACATACACTTATTAATTGCTTCTACTTAATGAAGCATACTTTTGATGTAAAACATCCGACGTTGGTTATGACGTCACTTTTATTATGAATGCAAACTCTTTTTGAAATCGCATATAGTACTTAACCTTGTAACGATCCTGTTGTTGATGGCCCGTACATGATTATTTAATACGGGGCATCACAACCATGCTCGTTAAATGTTTGGAAATTAAACTATTTGGGTCAAAATTGCTACATTAAGGTATTAAATGGGCCATTGGAGTCCCAAGGGTTGTTGTGCCCATTTTGATGTCTACTTTTATTCCATGAAATTGTGTAAATTGTGTCCCACTAAACTTATGGTTGAGTATTGAGGTTGTATATTGCGTTGTGGTTTGATGGTTTGGTTGAACACTTAGTAAAATTCGAGTTTGCACCAGTTCAGGTCTAAAAGCGCCGCACCTGAGGTCAAAAGCGTCGTTCTTGGGAAGCACTTTGTAGACTTTTTGATCAGACAGTAAAAGCACCGATTTTGCCTATAGAAGCGCCGCTTTTGGGTGACTAAATCGCCGCTTTTGGGTTGTTGTAAAAAAAAATTATCGATATTTATTTAAATGGTTTGGAGTTGTTACAAGTGGTATCAGAGCATGGTCTAAGGGATTTAGGTGACTTGAGATAGGCGCCTAGACTTAGACTTTTGTGTTGTTGAGTTATATGCGGGACTTGTAGGACTACGGGTCGGTATGGGTTTTGATTAGTTCTTTGATGCATAGCTGGACTAACTATGTTATGTTATGATATTACTAATCATGCAATATTGTTTTGAACATCGAAGCAAGATGGTTGTGATGCGTTTGAGCACGGCACGACATGCGAGCGTAATAGTGAGTTGCAACCACTATTACGGTTGCAAGTCAAGTCAAGCAAGGACGTGCGACAAGTATTGAGCTAGGTGTGGTGCGTGTGCAGTCATATGTATATATATATATATATATATATATATATATATATATATATATATATATATATATATATATATATATCCTTATTGTTTTGACGTGATGTCTAATCCGTTTCAATCTTTAGAATGAAGACGAGAAATGTAACGGACACAAATAATGGTGGTCCTTCACATGTGGAGGAGGACGAAATGACCACTAAGATAGAGGCCGCTCTAGAGAACTACGTCTCGGTTTTCTCTCGAAAGGTTAAGCAAATACTTGAAGAGTCGGTATCATAACATATAGTCAATTTGATTCGAGAACAAATGACCGATGCCGTGAAAGAAGAAGTTGAAAGGTGGTTTTCTAGGCCTCAACATGGGGGTGAGATGGTTTTTAGCTACAAGAACTTTATGGCGACTAAGCCTCCTCTCTTTTATGGGGATCCCGACCCTATGAAAAGTACGGCTTAGATCTCCGATATGGAAGGTTGTTTTCACACTACCGAGTGCCCTCTCGAAAAGAAGACAAGGCTTGCCACTAGTTTGATGAGGGGCAATGCTAAAGATTGGCTTGATGGTAAAATTGACATGATGGGTGAAGCGGTTTTTGTAGGTTTGTCTTGGGAGGAGTTCAAGAAGGAGTTTTTCCTGGAGTATTGTACGCAAGCAGATCTTTCTAAATTGCGCAAGGAGTTAAGAAACATGCGTCAAGGGTCTTTGGACCTCAATACTCTTAAAACCAACTTCCTCGCCAAAGCGCGTTTTTGCCCCGAGTATGTGGGGAATGATCAATTGTTGATGGAAGACTTTCATGCAACCCTTAGAGATGATTTGAAGGGTAAAATTATTATTAGTCATGTTGAAACTTTTGCTAAGCTTTTGGCGGTGGCGAAAGGGTTTGAAGCGCAAACGCCGAGTCCGGTTAGTTATGGGATGAGTAAGAGAAAATTTGAAGCATCTAGTTTCTCCAACAAGAAGAGCAAGCGCGGGTCCGAAAGTGTCGGAAGTGTGAAAGGAGGTGGTTCGAGTGCTTTTACACGAACTTGTTATAGTTGCGGGAATAAGGGTCATTTCTCCCGCGATTGTCCGAGTAAGACGGTCACGTGCTTTAATTGTTAAAATGCGGGGCACCGGAAGTCGGAATGTCCCGAATTGTTAGTTGACCAAGTAAAGAAGCTTGAAAAGGCGGCAGGAACGGCTAGGGGAAGAAACTATTTGATGACCAACGATGAAGCAAAGCAATCAAACGAAGTTGTCTCTGGTACTTTCATGGTTAATTCTAATCCGGCAAGGATACTATTTGATAGCGGTGCTAATTTATCGTTTGTGACTCCTCGATTTGTGTCTAAGCTTGGCAAACCACTAGCTAAGTTAAGTTATCCGGTAGAAGTCGAAATAGCGGATGGTAAGACGGTGCTAGGGGTTGATGTTTGTAAAGATTGTAATGTTGTGTTTGGTGCCGAAACCTTTAAAATTGATCTCATCTCGATGACTTTGGGTGAGTTTGATATCGTCATTGGTATGGATTGGCTCGATCGTTATAGAGCCGATATTGCATGCCATGAAAAGTCTATTCGTGTGAAGACCTCAAGTGGGGGAGAATTAATTATTCATGGCAAGAAACGTAGAAGACTTGTGCCATTATGCACCTATGCACGGGCACGTCATTTCCTTGTTAGTGGTGGCATGGCTTTTCTTGCCCACGTGGTTGATACTCATGAAGAGCCACCATCCATTCGTGAAATTTCGGTGGTTAGTGAATTTGAGGACGTTTTTTCGGATGAGTTACCGGGTGTTCCGGCGGAAAGACAAGTTGAATTCCGCATTGAGTTGGTTTCGGGGGCTACTCCCATTGCTAAGACTCCTTATCATTTAGCGCCAAAGGAAATTCAAGAGTTGTTAAATCAAACCCAAGAGTTGCTTGAAAAGGGTTTTATCCGACCGAGTGCTTCGCCATGGAGCGCTCCGGTTTTATTCGTGAAGAAGAAGGATGGTAGTATGCGGATGTGCATCGATTATCGGGAGTTGAACAAAGTGACGATCAAGAATCGTTATCCATTGCCTCAGATTAACGATTTGTTTGACCAACTCCAAGGTGCGACGTATTTTTCAAAGATTGACTTACGGTCCGGCTATCACCAAATGCGGGTCCGTGAGGAAGATATTGAGAAGAAGGCCTTTAGAACTCGTTATGGGCATTTTGAATTTGTGGTTATGGCTTTCGGCCTTACGAATGCACCGGCGGCATTCATGGATCTTATGAACCGAGTGTGCCAACCTATGTTGGACAAGTCGGTAATTGTGTTCATCGAGGATATTCTTGTCTACTCGAAAGGTATGCAAGAACATGAACGTCATTTGCGTGAAGTATTGAAAACGCTGTGGAAGGAGAAGTTGTATGCTAAATTCTCAAAGTGCGAATTTTGGCTAAGGGAAGTACAATTCCTTGGCTACATTGTGAATAAAGAAGGCATTCAAGTAGATCCGGGGAAGATAGAGACGGTGAAGAGTTGGGAACAACCGATTACGCCTACGAAAATCTAAAGTTTTCTCAGATTGGCCGGTTATTATCGTCGGTTTATCCAAGACCTTTCTAAAATTGCTTCTCCATTGACAAAGTTGACGAAGAAGAACGCGAAATTTAATTGGGAGAACGAACAAGAAATTGCTTTTCAATTGTTAAAAGAGAAATTGTGTCAAGCTCCGGTATTAGTGTTGCCGGAAGGAGTAGAAGATTTGACGGTGTATTGTGATGCATCATTAAATGGGATCGGGTGTGTTCTAATGCAACAGGGTAAAGTCATCGCTTATGCCTCTCGACAATTGAAGGAACACGAAAAGAGATACCCGACTCATGACCTTGAATTGGCGGCGGTGGTTCATGCCTTAAAAATTCCTCGTCGCTACTTGTGTGGTGTCAAATGCACGATTTATTCGGATCATAAGAGTTTGAAACATCTTTTTGATGAAAGGGGCTTGAATTATCGTCAACGTAGATGGATGGATGTGGTGAAGGATTATGATTGTGAGATACTTTATCATCCGGGTAAGGCGAATGTGGTCGCGGACGCGTTGAGTCAAAAGAATCAACATCCGGCGATACGAGTAGGATCGTTACGCATGACAATTACTAACGATTTTCTTGTTGGTGAGACTCAAATTCAAGCTTTTGTTAATAACAAACATGAAGAGCGAATTGTGGGGAAAACGGAGTCTATTCAATTAGGACCTCACGGGTTATTGTCCTTTCAAAATAGAGTGTGGGTGCTAAAGATGGGGGACTTCCGAAAGGTGCTTCTCGATGAAGTTCACAAGTCTAGGTATTCCATTCATCAGGGTGCGACGAACATGTACCTTGATTTGAGAAAAGAGTATTGGTAGCCGGGCATGAAGGGTGATGTTGTTAAGTATGTTGAGCAACGCTTCACGTGTTTGCAAGTAAAAGCCGAACATCAAAAGCCGTATGGTAAGTTGCAACCGCTAGAATCCCGATGTGGAAGTGGGAGCATATTACCATGGACTTTATTACAAAGTTGCCAAAAATGGCAAGAACCCAATTTGATACTATTTGGGTGATCGTTGATAGATTGACAAAAAGTGCCTTGTTTCTTCCTATTAAAGAGGCAATTACTTCGGAGGCACTTGCGAAAATGTTCATTAAAGAGGTGATATCGAGACACGACGTTCCCGCGTCTATCATTTCTGATCGGGACACGCGTTTTACTTCTCGATTTTGAAAAAATTTTCATGAAGATATGGGTACGAGAGTGAATATGAGTACAGCGTACCATCCTCAAACGGACGGTCAAACCGAACGTACGAATCAAACATTGGAGGATATGTTACGGGCGTATATTATCGATTTCGGTGGTAGTTGGGATAAACACTTGCCTTTGGTGGAATTCTCGTACAACAATAGTTACCATGCTAGTATTGGAATGCCACCTTATGAGATGCTATATGGGCGTAGATGTCGAACTCCAATTTGTTGGGGTGCAGTGGGACAAAGGGAAATCGGGAGTACCGATTTGGTTTTAGAGAAGAATAATAAGATCGAGATGATTCGGACTCATTTGAAAGCGGCTCAAGATAGACAAAAATCGTATGCCGATAAACGTAGGCGATTGATTGAGTTCCAAGAAGGCGAAATTTTTATGCTTAAGGTTTCGCCATGGAAGGGTATTATTCGATTCCAAAAACGGGGAAAGTTAGCTCCTCGATTTATTGGACCATTTAAAGTTTTGGCTCGTGTTGGTGAAGTTGTGTATCGTTTGGAATTACCTGAAGAGCATGCGGGGATCCATAATACATTTCATGTTTCCCATCTCCGTAAGTGTCTTGCGGATGATTCATCATGGATTCCATTAGACGAGATCGAGTTAAACAACAAATTAGAGTATGTTGAAGATCTGATTGCTATACTCAATGAAAAGGTGAAAATGTTGAGAAACAAAGAGGTTAGGACTTTCAAAGTCCAATGGCGTCGTAGTAAAGGTTCCGAGTTTACATGGGAACCCGAAGAATTTGTGTTGGTATATCTTCCCTCTTGTCATGCGGCTTAGATCGCGAGGACGCGCTCCGATTCAAGTGAGGGAGAGTTGTAACGACCCAAAAATATTTTGAGAAAACGCTAGGAGCGCCGCTCCTATGTTCAGGAGCGCCGCACGGGTCGGTATGGGTTTTGATTAGTTCTTTGATGCATAGGTGGACTAACTATGTTATGTTATGATATTACTAATCATGCAATATTGTTTTGAACATCGAAGCAAGATGGTTGTGATACGTTTGAGCACGGCACGGCATGCTAGCGTAATAGTGAGTCGCGACCACTATTACGGTTGCAAGTTAAGTCAAGCAAGGACGTGCGACAAGTATTGAGCTAGGCGTGGTGCGTGTGCAGTCATATGTATATATATATATATATATATATATATATATATATATATATATATATATATATATATATATATATATATATATATATATATATATATATATCCTTATTGTTTTGACGTGATGTCTAATCCGTTTCAATCTTTAGAATGAAGACGAGAAATGGAACGGACACAAATAATGGTGGTCCTTCACATGTGGAGGAGGACGAAATGACCACTAAGATAGAGGCTGCTCTAGAGAACTATGTCTCGGTTTTCTCTCGAAAGGTTAAGCAAATACTTGAAGAGTCGGTATCATAACATATAGTCAAGTTGATTCGAGAACAAATGACCGATGCCGTGAAAGAAGAAGTTGAAAGGAGGTTTTCTAGGCCTCAACATGGGGGTGAGATGGTTTTTAGCTACAAGAACTTTATGGCGACTAAGCCTCCTCTCTTTTATGGGGATCCTGACCCCATGAAAAGTACGGCTTAGATCTCCGATATGGAAGGTTGTTTTCACACTAGCGAGTGCCCTCTCGAAAAGAAGACAAGGCTTGCCACTAGTTTGATGAGGGGCAATGCTAAAGATTGGCTTGATGGTAAAATTGACATGATGGGTGAAGCGGTTTTTGTAGGTTTGTCTTGGGAGGAGTTCAAGAAGGAGTTTTTCCTGGAGTATTGTACGCAAGCGGATCTTTCTAAATTGCACAAGGAGTTAAGAAACATGCGTCAAGGGTCTTTGGACCTAAATACTCTTAAAACCAACTTCCTCGCCAAAGCGCGTTTTTGCCCCGAGTATGTGGGGAATGATCAATTGTTGATGGAAGACTTTCATGCAACCCTTAGAGATGATTTGAAGGGTAAAATTAGTATTAGTCATGTTGAAACTTTTGCTAAGCTTTTGGCAGTGGCTAAAGGGTTTGAAGTTCAAACGCCAAGTCCGGTTAGTTATGGGATGAGTAAGAGAAAATTTGAAGCATCTAGTTTCTCCAACAAGAAGAGCAAGCGCGGGTCCGAAAGTGTCAGAAGTGTGAAAGGAGGTGGTTCGAGTGCTTTTACACTAACTTGTTATAGTTGCGGGAATAAGGGTCATTTCTCCCGCGATTGTCCGAGTAAGACGGTCACGTGCTTTAATTGTCAAAAGGCGGGGCACCGAAAGTCGGAATGTCCCGAATTGTTAGTTGACCAAGTAAAGAAGGTTGAAAAGGCGGCGGGAACGGCTAGGGGAAGAAACTATTTGATGACCAACGATGAAGCAAAGCAATCAAACGAAGTTATCTCTAGTACTTTCATGGTTAATTCTAATCCGGCAAGGATACTATTTGATAGCGGTGCTAATTTATCGTTTGTGACTCCTCGATTTGTGTCTAAGCTTGACAAACCACTAGCTAAGTTAAGTTATCCGGTAGAAGTCGAAATAGCGGATGGTAAGACGGTGCTAGGGGTTGATGTTTGTAAAGATTGTAATGTTGTGTTTGTTACCGAAACCTTTAAAATTGATCTCATCCCGATGACTTTGGGTGAGTTTGATATCGTCATTGGTATGGATTGGCTCGATCGTTATAGAGCCGAAATTGCATGCCATGAAAAGTCTATTCGTGTGAAGACCTCAAGTGGGGGAGAATTAATTATTCATGGCAAGAAACGGAGAAGACTTGTGCCATTATGCACCTATGCACGGGCACATCATTTCCTTGTTAGTGGTGGCATGGCTTTTCTTGCCCACGTAGTTGATACTCATGAAGAGCCACCATCCATTCGTGAAATTTCGGTGGTTAGTGAATTTGAGGACATTTTTTCGGATGAGTTACCGGGTGTTTCGGCAAAAAGACAAGTTGAATTCCGCATTGAGTTGGTTCCGGGGGCTACTGTGATGACCCGGGAATTTTTGACTAAATTTAAACTTAATATTTATATGATTTCGATACGATAAGCATAATCTATAATGTTGAAATCTTAAAAACCTTGAACTGAGTTTATGTACTCAATTACCCATTGACTGTTACCGACGATTCACGAATCTATAAACGTAAACAGAAGTGTACATGTAGTTCACTGTACATATAGATAATTATATATTGTAAATAAATATAGTAGAGAACTGATATATGATTTAATTATTATGAAAGATAAATTAAAATAACTAAAACTTGATAGTTAATGATTTTGAACAAAATTTATCAACGATTAATAAAGTATTAAATGTATAATGTTATACTTTGAGTTAAAATTGTTTTAATGAATATAATTAATACATCTATTTAGGTAATGAATCTGAATATCTAAAACATAAGCTTATATATAGTAATGTGAATATTCTTAAGATATATATAAACATAATTATCCCAATATATATATATATTGATAAAATATATAAATGAATATTCTGTTATGAATCTATATAGGAATTCTATCAAATATATATATAATATATAATATATAGATATTAACTCTTCAATAAATGTCATCATATAACATAATACTACATAAATAATAAATGGTATTATATCTAATTGCAAGTTTGAAATATAATTGATATACTAATATTATTATCATTAATAATATTAATATTATTATAACTAATAAGATTATTATTTTTATGGTAAGTGATAATATTATTATTAATTATTACTAGACTCCTTACTAATAATAATATTATAAATAAAATTTTTAATAGTATTACTATTGTACTAGTTAATTATCAAACTTAAGAAATTGATATTTAAATACAAATATATAAACAAGATATATAAATTCAGATATATATATATATATATATATATATATATATATATATATATATATATATATATATATATATATATATATATATATATATATATGTGTGTGTATATATATATATATAATGCAATTAAATATATATATAAATACATAAATAAATAAATATGTATATATAAATACTGATATATATATCTATACATATATATATATATATAATTGATCATAGGATCCTAATTCAATTTTAAATCTTTGTCAACTGTATATGATCTCATTTACATCACAAAAATCCATTTCACAACTGTAGCTCAAGTACCAATCAGTTGAAATTAACAACCCATTTACTTTTCTTTATTGTCTGATGAGATTTTATGTTTCAAACTTCATTACCAACCCTAATCAATTTTACGTAACAGACAAATTGACCAAAATATCTTTATTAAACTCCAACTGTACGATATCTATCATTATGTACAACTATAACCATCTGCAAATTGAAATGAAGAACCAAAATTCAGAAAATAACCCAGTTCATGCTCTGTATGTATATCCAATTCATCATATTTCAAAATCGAATGAGTTCTCAAAATCCATTAATATCATTGTGTTAGGAATTCACTATTCAATCTTCCTGAAAAGTTTCATACGTCAATTTCTAATACCGAGTAAGAAATTTTGAGTCAACGTTTCAAACAAAAAAAAGTCAACAGATTCTAAATCGCGAAATTCGTAGTTGTTTTGATGTTTCTCGAGCAATTAATGATTTTGAAAGTTCATAGGGAGTATTTGGAACATATTTCGTGTTGCAACAATCATCCAAAATGTTCAAAACAATGGAGAACATTTTTTTTTCCATCCTAGCTGCGACAGCAGCCTTTTTAAATTGGAATTCGTTTCATTTTTTTTTTTTTTGCTTTCCAGTAACATAACGATTGATACAAGTCTGTTATTATTTGAGGTAGCTAAATATCTGTTTTGGATTACCAACTACACCCCTGGTCGATTGTTATCGAGAAGAAGAAGAAGAGCACATCTAACAAGTTATATAACTCAGAAGGTTAGATTAAAAACAGAAAAGTAGGTTCAGTTAAATGGTTAAGTGAGGTGTAGGGGATGCATGAGGTCTCGGGTTCAATTCCCAACATGGACTGTTATTTATTTTTGGAACTCATTTGAGGTAGTTTTTATTTTTTATTTTTATCATTTTTATTTTTATTTTTATTTTTATTTTTATTTTTATTGGTATTATTATTATTATTGTTATTATTACTAATTAATTGTTATTAATGTTGTTATATTATTAATTGTGATCATTGAATTAGTTATTATTATTGGTATCATTAACTTCATTAATGTAAATTACGATATTACTATTATTATTAGTAGTATTATTATTTAGGAAAGAAAAACCGTAGTAATTTGATTAGTATTTAAAGTTTACAACATAATGCGAAATATTATTATAAGTTAGCTTGAAGATTAAGGTTTTCGATGATTAAAAATATATAGCCACATGTAATATATATATATATATATATATATATATATATATATATATATATGTACAGAAAACTCATAAGGGTTAACCTACTTTTAATATATACCAATTAGTATAACTTTAAGGTGTAAATATTAATTACATATAAATTATGTATATATTAAAGTACAAAATATATTACATCTATAAACGAGGATTATGTATCAAATAAATATATAGTTTAATACTGATTAATGAAACATTAGTAAATTGGTAAATATAATTATAAGACATGGTTAAGATTATAAGTATAAAATTTAAGGTTATAAATAAAGATATATTTAAGATACACAACCTAATTATATTAATAGCATTATGTACAAAATGAAATATATTAATAATTATGTATGACACACATAAATTAACAAATATTTTTATATATAAAAGAAATATATGAAACATAAATATATTATTAATATAAAAATGTTATAATTAATAAATTAGATATATAAACTTATTCAATTAAAATTATGTGTATTAATATATATACAAATGATATAGGTTCGTGAATCTGAGACCAACCTTGCATTTGTCAGTTGTTCAATGCCGTCATGTATATTTTTACTATAAAATACAGTATGGTGAGTTTCATTTGCCTTTTTACCCTTTATATTTTTGGGCTGAGAATACATGCGCAATTTTTATAAATGTTTTACGAAATAGACACAAGTAATCGAAACTACATTATATGGTTGAATTATCGAAACTGAATATGCCCTTTTTATTAAGTCTGGTAATCTAAGAATTAGGGAACAGACACCCTAATTGACGCGAACTCTAAAGATAGATCTATCGGGCCCAACAAGCCCCATCCAAAGTACCGGATGCTTTAGTACTTCAAAATTTATATCATGTCCGAAGGAGGATCCCGGTATGATGGGGATATTCTTATATACAAATTGTGAATGTCGGTTACCAGGTGTTCAATCCATATGAATGATATTTTTGTCTCTATGCATGGGACATATGTTTATGAGAAATGGAAATATGAAATCTTGTGGTCTATTAAAATGTTGGAAATGATTATTTATGATAAACTAATGAACTCACCAACCTTTTGGTTGACACTTTTAAGTATGTTTATTCTCAGGTGTGAAAGAAACCTTTCGCTGTGCATTTTGCTCATTTTAAGGACAATACTTGGAGTCGATCATTGCTCTGGAATCAAAGGTTGATGACTTCGTCCAGATGGATTAGGACGAGTCTTCACAGTTGGTATCAGAGCAATGGTCTTAGCGAACCAGGTCTTGCATTAGTGTGTCTAATTGATAGTCGTTAGGATGCATTAGTGAGTCTGGACTTCGACCGTGACTGCATGTCAAAAGTTTTGCTTATCATTTTCTGTCAAAAATTACCTGCTTATCATTCTTAGAGAGTCACTTGCTTATCACTCTTAGTCTAGACACGTTTTACTGCATTGACTGCATGAACAGTGTATAGACAAAAATTCATATCTTTGCGTATCTGCTACTTCATATCTTAACGTATTTGTTACTGTAACCTTGCTTGACAACTTCCGTAGATTCTTCCGTAACTTATGGAATTTTAGTATTATATATGCATATGTAAATTATGTATTGCAGGGTACTAATCTACATCCTATAATCTATTTCTTATCGACAATCATTAATCTGATCGTACGAGATGAATCCTGCAACCAGTTCGAGTCCCTCAGATTCCGATGGCTATCCCGATAGCTATTCCGACAGCTATTCCGACATAGATGTTCACCTAAGCTCCAAAAACAGCGTCATCGGCAGGAATCAACCAATCAGCCAATATCAATTAATCGGATGGGTTCATAGTCGACTCAATCAATGGAGACGCGCAGAAGGCGATCCCATCCACTAATCGAATTCACCTTTTGGCAACGAACCTGAAGCACTTACCGGCGAACCTGTTCGTAACACCAATTCACCCTCATTTCCCAAATATCTCGCCACGACTATATCATAACTCAGATTCTAAACCTGATTCATCCGCTCGTTCCGACCGACAATCATCCCGGGGTAATCGAAAAAGTCAACTAGCTTCGCGCTCGAGTAATCAATTTGGAGAACATGGTGTAAAACTTACCAGCTTCAGCAACATCACCGACATCAACATAATCATCAGTAACAACACCAGTACCATCAACAATCCAGGCCTCGACATCTCATTCTGTACCTCGAATATAATTATTGTTCTACGAACCGTTCTACATCATTTATCTTCGTTCGACATGGTGATTATGTAATCTTTAATATGTTAGAGATTATATATTCTTGTTCTAACGATAAATCAAATGAGTTTAATATCATATTGACTCATTAAATCCATGATTACATCTGAAGAAAATATATATGTATATATGTTTTCAAAAAGATTATAATTAAAAATTCTTTTGTACAAACTGTTAATGGTAAAAATATTTTAACGGGTAGGTAATACCCGAGGAATATTTAAATTTCACATTAATAAGTTACACATTATATTCTTCGAATCTGATTCAACAGTTATTCACTATCCTATTTACAACCACCGAGGTACGTATCCGTTCACCAAAGAATAACTATATTCATTCAAATTCAATTTCATATTTGGATTTTAACCTATCAGAATCCAACAAGTGGCATAATGAAGAAATAATGGACATAATAAAAATTGATTAGAAACAGACTAATTAACCATATTAAATTTTATTAAGAAACCACGCTAACAAAATCCTAGCTAACTGTTCCTAGCTAACTGTTAATTCCGTATTACATTTTATTTATCGCAATTTAATTATCGCAATTTGTTGTACCGCAATTTATATTCTCGCAATTTTATTTATCGTCATTTAATTTCCGTTATTTACTTTACGCATTTTATTAATTGTCATTTAATTTCTGTATTTATTTATTTTACGCACTTTAAATATCGGGACACGTATACAATGTTTTGACATATCATATCGACCCATATATATATATATATATATATATATATATATATATATATATATATATATATATATATATATATATATATATATATATAGTTTGAGTTGTGATTGAGTCTGAGACGTATACGGGTCACGATACATATTAATTAATTCGAATATTATATATTAAACTATATATATGAATTATTGGACTGTCAACTGTAGACTATCGACTGTGGACTAATAACATTAAACAATTAAAATAAATTAAAATATTTATTATAACATATGAAACTAAACAATTCTTCAAGTTGCCACTTGAATTCATCTTAAACCTCATTTGTATCTTCACGATTACATTCTGCGTTCAAACCTTTCATGATTCTTGAAAACACCTCAACCGAGAGGATGAATCAACCGCACTTCATCTACGGAAGGAAAGATTTGTGCATATAGTTATGCACCTGAGAAACTCTCGGCAACTGAGTAAAAGTTTAACACGTAGCCGCGTCAGATCCTTTGGCATTTATTAGCAAAAAATAACTTTGCGATCCCTTTTCAAAGTAGCAAATTTTGTCACAGCTTCAGCAAATCAACTTCGACTTTTCGTTCGAAACAACCTCATTATCACCTTGACTAATATGTATGTTCATTTATTGTTACCGGGAACCTTTTATATTCCACCATATTACCGTCAGCGTTTAATCATCTGAAAAACACAATTTTCTTGAAATCATCTCGGATCGATAACAAATGATTCAGATAGGGTAGCAATAAATGTAGAGGAATCGGCAATCAGTACTTTGAAAACTCACAGCATATCTACATCAACAGTTATATGTATGACATTTATCTCTTAGAATTATGATCTCTCATTCTGAAATTCTGAAAAACACTCAGTCACAAATCAATACTCTGAATGTTGAAAAATCTGAATGAAGCAGCAGAAACTGTAGATAACCGTAAACAACCATAATCATCGAAAGTTTGATGATAAAGATTAGTATGTTGGAAAAGCTCAGAAAAGTTGGAACTGGAAAACGGATTGAGCTAACCGTAAAGGAAACCAAGGAGAAATACAAGTAACATACCCTAAATTCATAGAACCCAGATAAATGTAGATCCATTGAAATCTTTAGAGAATATCTTGCTCCAAAGTCATGTTAAAATCTTGCGGAAAATCTTTCTCCATCAACCATCGAACTTAGAAATTCCAAAATATCATCATCAATATCTTCGATATTTCTGAGAATAATTTCATAAATATTCTCGTCCGAAATTATATACCTCTTCGTGCTTCCTGTGTATCATTATATTGGAAACATTCAATAGAAAATTTAGTACTGAAAAGCGGATTATGCGAAACTATGAAGGAAGCCGTAGACAAATCACAAAGAATAAGTTTAACTACAAAGAATCCAAATGATTCTATTTCTGATGAAGTCTTTAGTAAATACCTTG
This sequence comes from Rutidosis leptorrhynchoides, assembly GCF_046630445.1. Taxonomy (NCBI): domain Eukaryota; kingdom Viridiplantae; phylum Streptophyta; class Magnoliopsida; order Asterales; family Asteraceae; genus Rutidosis; species Rutidosis leptorrhynchoides. Next base: position 546,148,161 of record NC_092334.1, read on the forward strand.
CTTCCGAATCTAAACCCTTACGGATAAATCTTCTTCATCATCCATCGATATTCGAAATTCCAAGATATCATCGTATCTTTCGTTATAAATATCCTCCATATTTCTGAAGATATTTTCATAACTATTCTTATCTGAAATCATTAATCTCTTCCTGATATCAGTGTTACATCATATAGAAACAGTTAGTTTCTATATTCTGTAAACTTTCGAGCTTAAAATATAAATGTTATTGAAGTAATGTTGGGAACTGATGCATGAATTAGTATAATATAATGACACTTGATCAACGTGATTATATTACAGTAAGTCATGCTGAGTTCTAAATGGAACGTGATGATTTACAGATCATAACGTCATCATGTGCCATGTTACATAACTCTTTCATCCTACTTAACTCCGGAACAAATCAAGAAAATGTATTCTTGATGGTTCTATCTTCCGTGATGTTGATAAATTTGAAAATCAAATCGTGCTATCACGTTCCTTCCTGCTTAGAACATTATAATCATTCAAGACTCAATATCTACAAATTCTAGACCATTACTCGTTTTACTAGAGATCGAGAGGAGATTAAAAAGAAGAAGAGCTCCGAAACATAAAGGAAGATATAAAAACTCGACAACAACACTGAAATTACAATAATTAAAAATTAAAACATCGCGACAATTAAAAATTAAAAGATTACAATCAAACTACTCGTCGTCGTCAATTGTCATCTGCAAAGTAGCATTCACCAGTCATTTCACCATCCGTGAGGTACTCTGGAGACATCGGTATTTCTCTTGATGCATCAACTGCTGCTTCAACTGATTCATCGAGGTAACGATAACCCAACGTCTCCTCATCTTCAAGAACCGCATACAAAGAAATGCGTTTACCACGATCTTCAATGGTATCTTTTATAAAGTACCATTGATCATCGGTACACAAAAAACTTGCCCTACAAGCCGCATCATAATCGTCTTTATAAAAGAACACAGACGTGAACTCACACGGAAGTTTTTCCTTCAGAAAGGATAGAAAGTCTTGTAAACCAACATCACGAATGTCGATATCTTCAAACGAAATACTGTCGCCCCACTTATATTCCTTCATTTGATTACGAAAATCACCTCCGTAATGAACATCGAATGAAACAATCATTGGGGGGAGTGTTAACATTTTACAGTTTGGGAGTGTTTGATTTTGATTTTGAGAAGGGTGGAAATATAAAAGAAATATATGTTTGAGCGTATAAAATGAAGTATATGGTTGGTGTTTTTATAGTGTAAAAGTGACAGTTGGAATAGCCGTTGGAAATTTTTTTACTAACGGCTAAAAATTTGGGCAAATTTTTTTTTGGGGCGAAGGTGGACGATGCCCGTTGGGACCTCCCTTATGATAGTTTTATTCGTGCTCTTCGAATAATCAAATTATTTTATCTGTATTTTTCTAATTACAAAATTCTATTTATCAGCTCATATTCGTCAGGAAAACACATCTATTGTTAGCCATGACGACCTCACTCAAATTTCGGGACGAAATTTCTTTAACGGGTAGGTACTGTGATGACCCGGGAATTTTCGACTAAATTTAAACTTAATATTTATATGATTTCGATACGATAAGCATAATCTATAATGTTGAAATCTTAAAAACCTTGAACTTTGTTTATGTACTCAATTACCCATTGACTGTTACCGAAGATTCACGAATCTATAAACGTAAACAGAAGTGTACATGTAGTTCACTGTACATATAGATAATTATATATTGTAAATAAATATAGTAGAGAACTGATATATGATTTAATTATTATGAAAGATAAATTAAAATAACTAAAACTTGATAGTTAATGATTTTGAACAAAAATTATCAACGATTAATAAAGTATTAAATGTATAATGTTATACTTTGAGTTAAAATTGTTTTAATGAATATAATTAATACATCTATTTAGGTAATGAATCTGAATATCTAAAACATAAGCTTATATATAGTAATGTGAATATTCTTAAGATATATATAAACATAATTATCCCAATATATATATATATTGATAAAATATATAAATGTATATTCTGTTATGAATCTATAAAGGAATTCTATCAAATATATATATAATATATAATATATAGATATTAACTCTTCAATAAATGTCATCATATAACATAATACTACATAAATAATAAATGGTATTATATCTAATTGCAAGTTTGAAATATAATTGATATACTAATATTATTATCATTAATAATATTAATATTATTATAACTAATAAGATTATTATTTTTATGGTAAGTGATAATATTATTATTAATTATTACTAGACTCCTTACTAATAATAATATTATAAATAAAATTTTTAATAGTATTACTATTGTACTAGTTAATTATCAAACTTAAGAAATTGATATTTAAATACAAATATATAAACAAGATATATAAATTCAGATATATATATATATATATATATATATATATATATATATATATATATATATATATATATATATATATATATATATATATATATATATATATATATATATATATATATATATATATAATACAATTAAATATATATATAAATACATAAACAAATAAATATGTATATATAAATACTGATATATATATATATATATATATATATATATATATATATATATATAATTGATCATAGGATCCTAATTTAATTTTAAATCTTTGTCAACTGTATATGATCTCATTTACATCACAAAAATCCATTTCACAACTGTAGCTGAAGTACCAATCAGTTGAAATTAACAACCCATTTACTTTTCTTTATTGTCTGATGGGATTTTATGTTTCAAACTTCATTACCAACCCTAATCAATTTTACGTAACAGACAAATTGACCAAAATATCTTTATTAAACTCCAACTGTACGATATCTATCATTATGTACAACTATAACCATCTGCAAATTGAAATGAAGAACCAAAATTCAGAAAATAACCCAGTTCATGCTCTGTATGTATATCCAATTCATCATATTTCAAAATCGAATGAGTTCTCAAAATCCATTAATATCATTGTGTTAGGAATTCATTATTCAATCTTCCTGAAAAGTTTCATCCGTCAATTTCTAATACCGAGTAAGAAATTTTGAGTCAACGTTTCAAACAAAAAAAAGTCAACAGATTCTAAATCGCGAAATTCGTAGTTGTTTTGATGTTTCTCGAGCAATTAATGATTTTGAAAGTTCATAGGGAGTATTTGGAACATATTTCGTGTTGCAACAATCATCCAAAACGTTCAAAACAATGGAGAACATTTTTTTTTCCATCCTAGCTGCGACATCAGCCTTTTTAAATTGGAATTCGTTTCATTTTTTTTTTTTTTGCTTTCCAGTAACATAACGATTGATACAAGTCTGTTATTATTTGAGGTAGCTAAATATCTGTTATGGATTACCAACTACACCCCTGGTCGATTGTTATCGAGAAGAAGAAGAAGAGCACAGCTAACAAGTTATATAACTCAGAAGGTTAGATTAAAAACAGAAAAGTAGGTTCAGTTAAATGGTTAAGTGAGGTGTAGGGGATGCATGAGGTCTCGGGTTCAATTCCCAACATGGACTGTTATTTATTTTTGGAATTCATTTGAGGTAGTTTTTATTTTTTATTTTTATCATTTTTATTTTTATTATTATTGGTATTATTATTATTATTATTTTTATTGTTATTATTACTAATTAATTGTTATTAATGTTGTTATATTATTAATTGTGATCATTGAATTAGTTATTATTATTGGTATCATTAACTTCATTAATGTAAATTACGATATTACTATTATTATTAGTAGTATTATTATTTAGGAAAGAAAAACCGTAGTAATTTTATTAGTATTTAAAGTTTACAACATAATACGAAATATTATTATAAGTTAGCTTGAAGATTAAGGTTTTTGATGATTAAAAATATATAGCCACATGTAATATATATATATATATATATATATATATATATATATATATATATATATATATAATATATAGATGTACAGAAAACTCATAAGGGTTAACCTACTTTTAATATATACCAATTAGTATAACTTTAAGGTGTAAATATTAATTACATATAAATTATGTATATATTAAAGTACAAAATATATTACATCTATAAACGAGGATTATGTATCAAATAAATATATAGTTTAATACTGATTAATGAAACATTAGTAAATTGGTAAATATAATTATAAGACATGGTTAAGATTATAAGTATAAAATTTAAGGTTATAAATAAAGATATATTTAAGATACACAACCTAATTATATTAATAGCATTATGTACAAAATGAAATATATTAATAATTATGTATGACACACATAAATTAACAAATATTTTTATATATAAAAGAAATATATGAAACATAAATATATTATTAATATAAAAATGTTATAATTAATAAATTAGATATATAAACTTATTCAATTAAAATTATGTGTATTAATATATATACAAATGATATAGGTTCGTGAATCCGAGGCTAACCTTGCATTTGTCAGTTGTTCAATGCCGTCATGTGTATTTTTACTACAAAATACAGTAGGGTGAGTTTCATTTGCCTTTTTACCCTTTATATTTTTGGGCTGAGAATACATGCGCAATTTTTATAAATGTTTTACGAAATAGACACAAGTAATCGAAACTACATTATATGGTTGAATTATCGAAACTGAATATGCCCTTTTTATTAAGTCTGGTAATCTAAGAATTAGGGAACAGACACCCTAATTGACGCGAACTCTAAAGATAGATCTATCGGGCCCAACAAGCCCCATCCAAAGTACCGGATGCTTTAGTACTTCGAAATTTATATCATGTCCGAAGGAGGATCCCGGTATGATGGGGATATTCTTATATACAAATTGTGAATGTCGGTTACCAGGTGTTCAATCCATATGAATGATATTTTTGTCTCTATGCATGGGACGTATGTTTATGAGAAATGGAAATATGAAATCTTGTGGTCTATTAAAATGTTGAAAATGATTATTTATGATAAACTAATGAACTCACCAACCTTTTGGTTGACACTTTTAAGTATGTTTATTCTCAGGTGTGAAAGAAACCTTCCGCTGTGCATTTTGCTCATTTTAAGGACAATACTTGGAGTCGATCATTGCTCTAGAATCAAAGGTTGATGACTTCGTCCAGATGGATTAGGACGGGTCTTCACAGCTACTCCCATTGCTAAGACTCCTTATCATTTAGCGCCAACGGAAATGCAAGAGTTGTTAAATCAAACCCAAGAGTTGCTTGAAAAGGGTTTTATCCGACCGAGTGCTTCGCCATGGAGCGCTCCGGTTTTATTCGTGAAGAAGAAGGATGGTAGTATGTGGATGTGCATCGATTATCGGGAGTTGAACAAAGTGACGATCAAGAATCGTTATCCATTGCCTCAGATTAACGATTTGTTTGACCAACTCCAAGGTGCGACGTATTTTTCAAAGATTGACTTACGGTCCGGCTATCACCAAATGCGGGTCCGTGAGGAAGATATTGAGAAGACGGCCTTTAGAACTCGTTATGGGCATTTTGAATTTGTGGTTATGCCTTTCGGACTTACGAATGCACCGGCGGCATTCATGGATCTTATGAACCGAGTGTGCCAACCTATGTTGGACAAGTCGGTAATTGTGTTCATCGATGATATTCTTGTCTAATCGAAAGGTATGCAAGAACATGAACGTCATTTGCGTGAAGTATTGAAAACGCTGCGTAAGGAGAAGTTGTATGCTAAATTCTCAAAGTGCGAATTTTGGCTAAGGGAAGTACAATTCCTTGGCCACATTGTGAATAAAGAAGGCATTCAAGTAGATCCGGGGAAGATAGAGACGGTTAAGAGTTGGGAACAACCGACTACGCCTACGAAAATCTAAAGTTTTCTCAGATTGGCTGGTTATTATCGTCGGTTTATCCAAGACCTTTCTAAAATTGCTTCTCCATTGACAAAGTTGACGAAGAAGAACGCGAAATTTAATTAGGAGAACGAACAAGAAATTGCTTTTCAATTGTTAAAAGAGAAATTGTGTCAAGCTCCGGTATTAATGTTGCCGGAAGGAGTAGAAGATTTGACGGTGTATTGTGATGCATCATTAAATGGGATCGGGTGTGTTCTAATGCAACAGGGTAAAGTCATCGCTTATGCCTCTCGACAATTGAAGGAACACGAAAAGAGATACCCGACTCATGACCTTGAATTGGCGGCGGTGGTTCATGCCTTAAAAATTCCTCGTCGCTACTTGTGTGGTGTCAAATGCATGATTTATTCGGATCACAAGAGTTTGAAACATCTTTTTGATGAAAGGGGCTTGAATTATCGTCAACGTAGATGGATGGATGTGGTGAAGGATTATAATTGTGAGATACTTTATCATCCGGGTAAGGCGAATGTGGTCGCGGACGCGTTGAGTCAAAAGAGTCAACATCCAGCGATACGAGTAGGATCGTTACGCATGACAATTACTAACGATTTTCTTGTAAAGCTTGGTGAGACTGAAATTGAAGCTTTGGTTAATAACAAACATGAAGAGCGAATTGTGGGGAAAACGGAGTCTATTTAATTAGGACCTCACGGGTTATTGTCCTTTCAAAATAGAGTGTGGGTGCTAAAGATGGGGGACTTCCGAAAGGTGCTTCTCGATGAAGTTCACAAGTCTAGGTATTCCATTCATCAGGGTGCGACGAACATGTACCTTGATTTGAGAAAAGATTATTGGTAGCCGGGCATGAAGGGTGATGTTGTTAAGTATGTTGAGCAATGCTTCACGTGTTTGCAAGTAAAAGCCGAACATCAAAAGCCGTATGGTAAGTTGCAACCGCTAGAAATCCCGATGTGGAAGTGGGATCATATTACATTGGACTTTATTACAAAGTTGCCAAAAACGGCAAGAACCCAATTTGATACTATTTGGGTGATCGTTGATAGATTGACAAAAAGTGCCTTGTTTCTTCCTATTAAAGAGGCAATTACTTCGGAGGCGCTTGCGAAAATGTTCATTAAAGAGGTGATATCGAGACACGGCGTTCCCGCGTCTATCATTTCAGATCGGTACACGCGTTTTACTTCTCGATTTTGGAAAATGAAGATATGGGTACGAGAGTGAATATGAGTACGGCGTACCATCCTCAAACGAACGGTCAAACCGAACGTACGAATCAAACATTGGAGGATATGTTACGGGCGTGTATTATCGATTTCGGTGGTAGTTGGGATGAACACTTGCCTTTGGTGGAATTCTCGTACAACAATAGTTACCATGCTAGTATTGGAATGCCACCTTATGAGATGCTATATGGGCGTAGATGTCGAACTTCAATTTATTGGGGTGCAGTGGGACAAGGGGAAATCGGGAGTACCGATTTGGTTTTAGAGACGAATAATAAGATCGAGATGATTCGGACTCATTTGAAAGCGGCTCAAGATAGAAAAAAATCGTATACCGATAAACGTAGGCGATTGATTGAGTTCTAAGAAGGCGACATTGTGATGCTTAAGGTTTCGCCATGAAAGGGTATTATTCGATTTTGAAAACGGGGAAAGTTAGCTCCTCGGTTTATTGGACCATTTAAAGTTTTGGCTCGTGTTGGTGAAGTTGCGTATCGTTTGGAATTACCTGAAGAGCTTGCGGGGATCCATAATACATTTCATGTTTCCCATCTCCGTAAGTGTCTTGCGGATGATTCATCATGGATGCCATTAGACGAGATCGAGTTGAATAACAAATTAGAGTATGTTGAAGATCTGATTGCTATACTCGATGAAAAGGTGAAAATGTTGAGAAACAAAGAGGTTAGGACTTTTAAAGTCCAATGACGTCGTAGTAAAGGTTCCGAGTTTACATGGGAACCCGAAGAATTTGTGTTGGTATATCTTCCCTCTTGTCATGCGGCTTGGATCACGAGGACGCGCTTCGATTCAAGTGAGGGAGAGTTGTAACGACCCAAAAATATTTTGAGAAAACGCTAGGAGCGCCGCTCCTATGTTCAGGAGCGCCGCTTTTGTTACGAGATGATATGCAATTATATGTATTGTATGATGTATGGGTGCGAGTAGATAAGTTGTATATGCATGTATATATTTATTCTACTCACTAAGCTTTAGCTTACCCTCTTGTTGTTTACCTTTTTAGGCTTCGGCGTGGACAAAGGCAAGGGTATTCGTTTGGAGTAGAGATATCCCACTTTAGTTATGATAGTGGACGCTTTTGGATTTTGGCCTAAGTGCGGGGTCGTTTAGTCCCAAACACCATGCTCGTTAAATGTTTGGAAATTAAACTATTTGGGTCAAAATTGCTACATTAAGGTATTAAATGGGCCATTAGAGTCCCAAGGGTTGTTGTGCCCATTTTGATGTCTACTTACTTTTATTCCATGAAATTGTTGTAAATTGTGTCCCACTAAATTTATGGTTGAGTATTGAGGTAGTATATTGCGTTGTGGTTTGATGGTTTGGTTGAACACTTAGTAAAATTCGAGTTTGCACCAGTTCAGGTCTAAAAGCGCCGTCCTGAGGTCAAAAGCGCCGCTCTTGGGCAGCACTTTGTAGACTTTTTGATCAGACAGCAAAAGCGCCGCTTTTGTCTATAGAAGCGTCGCTTTTGGGTGATAAAAGCGCCGCTTTTGGGTTGTTGTAAAAAAAATTATCGGTATTTAATTAAACGGTTTGGAGTTGTTACAGAACAGTTAGCTAGAATTTGTTTATATAACAACCCGTCCTTATCCACCTGGACGAAGTCATCAACATTTGGTCCCATTGCGATGATTGACTCCAAGTAATGTCCTTAAAATGAGCAAATGCACAGCGGAAGACTTAATTCGTACCTGAGAATAAACATGCTTAAAAGTGTCAACAAAAAGGTTGGTGAGTTCATAGGTTTATCATAACAATCTTTTCAATATATTAATAGACCACAAGATTTCATTATTTATAAACATAATACACTCGCAAGTGTATGTAAAGCATTCTAAGTGGTTGAGCACTTGGTAACCATACTTAACATTTAATCACGTCGCATATTCCCTTTATTATAAAATCTCACTACACCGTACCAAGTGTAGTCACCGAAACAAAGTACTGTGCAACCGTTGAATACTGGTCGTCCAGTCCGGTTGGGGTTGTCAGGCCCGATAGATCTATCAACAGGATTCGTGTTTACAATACCCATGTAAATAGTAGTTACCAAGCTACAGGGAAGTATGCCAGTGGTACAACTCAACATAGAATGTATTTTTAAGTACCTGTGTCTATTTCATAAATATTTATAAAAGTAGTGCATGTATTCTCAGCACAAAAATATATATTGCAAAAGCAATTAAAAAGGGAGCAAATGAAACTCACCTAATGTATTTTGTAGTAAAAATACATAGAACGACATTGAACAGTTATAGGGTTGACCTCGGATTCACGAACCTATAACATTTATATATATTAACACATATAATAAACATATAAGGGTATTCAACTCAGTTAATATATATATATATATATATATATATATATATATATATATATATATATATATATATAAATTTTATAATATAATTCTTATTTAAAACATTAATGTATTTATTATTTCAAATTTTTTATATATCTATACATGTTATTTTTATATTAAAATAGAGTTTAGGTATACTTATGATATATATATATATATAATAACTATATATTTTTTTTATAGATATCTTTTATTTGTTGAAATAATAATTATGATAATACTAAATAATGATAGTAATACTAATAGTTAAATTTCATAATGATATATAATAATAATAATAACAATAATAATAATAATAGTAATAATAATAATAATGACATTTCATTATATTAATGTTAGTATTTAAATTTAATAATAATAATAATGGAAATGGGAAAATGTATACCCTCCTAAAAAGAAATGTTTCATATGGGACTCGAACCCAAGACCTCTCGCTCAACCAACCCTCACTTAACCATCCCTCCATTCGATCCTTTCTGATTAAAACCTAACCCATTAATACATACCCAGTATCCATAGCCGTCTGATTCATATTCTATATTTAAAAAAAAAATTTGCTACAGCCGAGGTTCGATCTTATGACCTCTTGGCTAACCCAAACACCTTAGACCATGGATCTGTCACTGTTTTTTTTTAATTAACTTTGTAACTTAAATACTTTTAACCATTCAATTTTTATTTGAAATAAATATAAATAAATATAAATATCATAGTAATAATATAGAAATATATATTACTTTCGATAAAGAAAAAAAAAATAAATAAATATGGTAACTTTATACCTAATCCAACACAAATCGGTGTGGGGTTGCAGAACAAGTAACAAATGGATTCTTTTATCAATTATCATCTTTATTATATCAACATGGTGTCCTTCTTCAATCATCATCACTATTCACGGTCAACATCATAAACATATACATAATCGAATTATCATCATCATCTTCAATCTCGTCATCATGCATCACTACCCATCTCATACGGCATCATCATCTTTATTGTTTATCGTATATCACCATCAACATCACTTATGATTCGTCAATATTCATCATGTTCGCTAGTTATTATCATCACAGAAGTATCATCATGCTTGTTAAAAAAGAAAGAGAACCAGAAAATGGCGAGTAACAGTGACAACCGTAATCAAAACAATTGGGTTTTTGGTGGTTCACGATTGAAACAGGAACACAATAATAGGTCATGGTGGCAGTTTGTTGTTAATTTTTGGGCTGACAAAACAGCTGTAACTTTCAGTGGTGGTGGTGATCTTTGTAGGTTGAAACAGGAAACATAAAAAGGGTTGTAGTAGCTTACGATGGTGTTTATATGGTGGAGGTTATAGTATCCATTGACGGTGGCTGTTTCGGTGGTGAAGACGCTGATGATGAAGAGGAAAAGTAGTGGTAGGTGATTTGTTTTCGGTTATTTGGTTCTTCAAGTGATAATAGGACCGGAAGGATCGAATGTAAACAAATACATTACAGTTTATTGTTCGAACCATTGGTTTGTGGTGATGACGTCGAAGTTGGTGGTTCCTTGGTTCGATCTACGTTTTTTTTTTTTTTTAAAAAGAGAGAGATGTATAGAGAGAAAGAAGAGAGAGAGAGAGAGAGAGAGAGAGAGAAAGAAGAGAGAGAGTGAGTGAACGAGTGAGATGGTTCTTGGTGGTCGCAAGGTGGTTCCTTCGGTTGTTTGAAGAACAAATGGGATTATGATGCCTATGTATATGTATATAGCATAAATATAAAAGCTAGATAGGTAACATATGTGATGGTCACTGGAAACAATGAAAGAAGTAATAAAGGGAAATAAGAAACAAGTGGGATTATATTTTACGTTTAAGTTTTTGCTATGGAATCAATCAAGTATAGTAACATTCACTAATCACAATACAAATTTTCGAATGAAAAGATATAAAGTCACCATGTCATATTCAACACAGTAATTGAAACAATAATTACAATATACTAGTAATTAATAAATTAAAAGTGTGATAATATTAGCCATCATTATTTACGGGTTGAATTTCATATTCCATTGTAAATCAGTGACGGACTAAAAGTTCTCAGAAAATTCCAAATTTTTAATTTAAATTCCTTTATTTATTTTGATCATTATGGTATAAAATTTAATCATTAATTTAATAAATAAAAGTTACCTCAACTGTCCTTCTCATTTATGGGTGAAAAATAAAAAGTGTTGAAATTTAATAACTAGGTCCTAAATATAATTTTAGTAAGCCTAAAATTTGTAGAACTCATTTTCGTACACCGTTTATTTTAAAATTACAATAGTTTAAAGTTAACTTGCTTAATATCAATCAAAACATCAAATGAGTATTACAATTATTTAATATTTATTTTTGATATACTTTATTTATATATAGAGATATATTTTAAATAATAACTATCATAATATCATATTTTTATTTTATTTTTACATAATTAATTTTAATACAACAACATATAATATTTAAAGTAAATTTCCAAATTATTATATTTATATCTACATATATATTTAAATACATACAAATCTATTTACAATAATTATCTGTTCGTGAATCGTCGAAATTGGTCGAAGGTCAATTGAATATATGAAATAGTTTCAAAATTTTTGAGACTCAACCTAACAGACTTTTCTTATCTTGCCAGAAATATGATATCGTATCGAGAGTTTGGTTTAAAATTAGTCGAAATTTTCCGGGTCGTGACAGTACCCACCCGTTAAAGAAATTTCGTCCCCGAAATTTGATAGAGGTCGTCATGGCTAACAATAAAAATGTTTTCATGACAATAAGAGTTGTTAAATCGAGTTTTTTCAGCATTGAGTAATATAAATAAAACAATTCGATTACGCGAAGAGTATAAGTAAAGCTATCGCAAAAGATTGAAATAAAGAAATAGAGATTCGTCTTAACTTTTGATGTAGTCATGGTTGATTTTCAAAATTCAAGGAATTTAAAGAAATCTTCTAATCAGAAATAAAATGTAATCGCACGATTTATTAGCAAACTGTCGGAATTACGGAAGAACAGAAATATCAAGGAAATATTTCCGTGATATGCTTAGAAATTAAGTAGAATGAAAGAGTTATGTAACATGGCACATGATGAGGATATGATCTGTAAATCATCATCACGTTCCATTAGAAATTTAGCATGACTAACTGTAATATAATCACAATGGCCTGACGTCATTATATTATACTAACTTATGCTTCAATTCCCTACACTTCTCTAGGAAATCATTCATAATTTAAACTCGATTCTTACAGAATATATAAACTAAAACAGTTTCTTTTATGATGTAACACAGATAACATGAAGAGATAGATAATTTCGAACAAGAATATTTATGAATATATCTATCGAAGATATTTATGACGATATTTTGGAATTTCTAAGATCGAAAGTTGATGGAGAAAATCCTTCCGCAAGGATTAAGAATAAGTAGGAGCAAGATATTCGTTTAAAGGTTTCAGCAGATACTGAATCATCTGGATTCCTTAATACAGGTTTAGTGTTTGTGATTTGTCCACAGTCTCCTTCATGGTTTGCTCGATTCATTTTTCAGTACAAATTTTCTATTGAGTGTTTCAAACACTCCATTCTTTATCATCAAACTTTTGGCCATTAAAACCATCTACAACTTTTGTTGTTTCCTCTGTATTTATTGCAGCCATATCTGAATCGTCGGTTATCAATCCGAGGTGTTTTCGAGCGAATTGTGTTTTTAGATGATTAAACGCTTATGGTAGTATGGTGGAATATAAAAGGTTCCCCAGTAGCAATAAAGAGCACGTGTATATATCAAGGTTATGATAAGGTTGTTTTGAACGAAAGGTCGAAGTTGTCTTGCTGGAGCTGTGATAAAACTGGCTATTTTGAGAGGAATCACCAAGTTATTTTGGGTAATAATAACTAAAAGAATTTGCACAGATACGTGTTAAACATTTACTGAGTTTCCGAAGGTTTTTCAGGTGCATAACTATATGCATCAATCTTTTCTTCCGTAGATGAAGTGTGGTTGGTTCATCCTCTCGATCGAGGTGTTTTCAAGAATCATGAAAGATTTGAACATGGATTGGAATCGTCAAGATTCAAATAAGGTTTAAGATGAAATCAAGTGGCAAACTTGAAGAATTGTTTAGTTTCATATGTTATAATCAATATTTTAATTCATTTTTAATTGTCCAATGTTTGTCGTCCACAGTTGATAGTCCACAGTTAGCAGTTCTATAATTCATATATAGTTTATAATATTCGAATTAATTAATACGTATCGTGACCCGTGTACCGGTCTCAGACTCGATCACAACTCAAACTATATATATATTTTAGAATCAACCTCAACCCTGTATAGCTAACTCCAACATTTGCATATAGAGTGCCTATGGTTGTTCCGAAATATATATAGATGGGTCGATATGATATGTCAAAATCTTGTATACATGTCCCGATATCTAAAGTGCGTAAAATAAATACAGAAATTAAATGACGATAAATAAAATTGCGAGAATGTAAATTGCGATAAATAAAATGTAACCAGTTAGCTAGGAACAGTTAGCTAGGAACAGTTAGCGTGGATTCTTAATAAAATTCTTTATAATTAATTTGTTTGTTTCTAACAGATTTTATTTTATCCAATGTTTTCTTCATTATGCCACTTGTTGGATTCTGATAGGTCAAAAATCAAAATATGAAATTTGAATGAAAAATGGTTATTCTGTGGTGAACGGATTCATATATCTGTGGATGTAAGTAGGATAGTAAATGACCGTTGAATCAGATTTGAAGAATGTACAGTGTAACTGATTAATGTGAAATCTAAATATTCCTCGGGTATTACCTATCCGTTAAAATATTTTCACCATTAACAGTTTGTACGAAATAATTTTTAATTACAATCTTTATGAAAATATACTTACATATATATTTCCTTCAGATGTAATCATGGATTTAATGAGTTAATAAGATATTAAACTCATTTGATTTATCGTTAGTACTAGATTACATAATCTCTAAAACTTTAGAAATTACATAATCGCCATGTTGAGCGAAGATAATCGATGTAGAACGATATGTAGAACGAAGATAAGGTAGATAGAACGATACGTAGAACGATGATTATGCTCGAGGTACAGAATGAGATGTTGAGGCGTGTGATGTTGAAACTTGGGTTGTTGGTGATACTGGTGTTGATGTTGGTGGTACTGTTGGTGCCGGTGATGTTACTGAAGCTGGTAGGTTTTGCACCATATTTTCCAAAGCTACAACTCGAGCGCGAAACTCATTGACTTCTTCTATTACTCCGGGATGATTGTCGGTCAGAACGAGCGGATGAATAAGGTTTAGAATTTTAGATAGAAGATAATCGTGACGAGCTACCCTAGAGATGAGTCTAAAAATGGTGTTTCAGATAGGTTCACCGATAAGTGCATCAGGTTCTTCGCCAAGAGGGCAATGTGGTGGATGGAAGGGATCACCTTCTTCTTGTCTCCAATAATTAAGTAGACTACGAACCCATCAGATGAATTGGGGATGGATGATTGGTTGATTCATTCCGAGGACACTGCTTTCGGAGCTTAGGTAAATATCCATGTCGAAATAGCTGTCGAAATAACTATCGGAATAGCTATCGGAATCTGAGGGACTCAAACTAGTTGAGGGATTCATCTCGTACGACCAGATGAAGGATTTTCGATAAGAAATAGGTTATAGGATGTAGATTAGTACTCTACAATACATAATTTACATATGCATATATAATACTAAAATCCCATAAGTTACGGAGAAATCTACGGAAGCTGTCAGGTAAATGTAACAATAACAGATACGCTAAGATATGAATTTATCTATACACTATCTATGCAATAGAGGCAGTAAGACATGTCTAGACTTTAAGGATGATAAGCAAATAATTTTTCAACACTAAATGATAAGCAAAACTTTTGACATGCAGACACGGTCGAAGTCCAGACTCACTAATGCATCTAAACTACTATCAGTTAGACACACCTATACAAGACCTGGTTCGCTAAGACCACCGCTCTGATACCAACTATAACAACCCGTCCTTATCCACCTGGACGAAGTCATCAACATTTGGTCCCATTGCGATGATCGACTCCAAGTTATGTTCTTAAAATGAGCAAATGCACAGCGGAAAGACTTAATTCGTACCTGAGAATAAACATGCTTAAATGTGTCAACCAAAAGGTTGGTGAATTCATAAGTTTATCATAACAATCTTTTCAATATATTAATAGACCACAAGATTTCATTATTTATAAACATAATACACTCGCAAGTGTATGTAAAGCATTCTAAGTGGTTGAGCACTTGGTAACCATACTTAACATTTAATCACGTCGCATATTCCCTTTATTATGAAATCTCACTACACCGTACCAAGTGTAGTCACCGAAACGAAATACTGTGCAACCGTTGAATACTGGTCGTCCAGTCCGGTTGGGGTAGTCAGGCACGATAGATCTATCAACAGGATTCGCGTTTACAATACCCATGTAAATAGTAGTTACCAAGCTACAGGGAAGTATGCCAGTGGTACAACTCAACGTAGAATGTATTTTTAAGTACCTGTGTCTATTTCGTAAATATTTATAAAAGCAGTGCATGTATTCTCAGCCCAAAAATATATATTGCAAAAGCAATTAAAAAGGGAGCAAATGAAACTCACCTAATGTATTTTGTAGTAAAAATACATAGAACGACATTGAACAATTATAGGATTGACCTCGGATTCACGAACCTATAACATTTATATATATTAACACATATAATAAACATATAAATGTATTCAACTCAGTTTATATATATATATATATATATATATATATATATATATATATATATATATATATATAAATTTTATAATATAATTCTTATTTAAAACATTAATGTATTTATTATTTCAAATTTTGTATATATCTATACATGTTATTTTTATATTAAAATAGAGTTTAGGTATACTTATGATATATATATATATATATATATATATATATATATATATATATATATATATATATATATATATATATATATATATAATAACTATATATATTTTTTATAGATATCTTTTATTTGTTGAAATAATAATTATGATAATACTAAATAATGATAGTAATACTAATAGTTAAATTTCATAATGATATATAACAATAATAATAATAGTAATAATAATAATAATAACATTTCATTATATTAATGTTAGTATTTAAATTTAATAATAATAATAATGGAAATGGGAAAATGTATACCCTCCTAAAAAGAAATGTTTCATATGGGACTCGAACCCAAGACCTCTCGCTCAACCAACCCTCACTTAACCATCCCTCCATTCGATCCTTTCTGATTAAAACCTAACCCATTAATACATACCCAGTATCCATAGCCGTCTGATTCATATTCTATATTAAAAAAAAAATTGCTACAGCCGAGGTTCGATCTTATGACCTCTTGGCTAACCCAAACACCTTAGACCATGGATCTGTCACTGTTTTTTTTTAATTAACTTTGTAACTTAAATACTTTTAACCATTCATAGTAATATTTGAAATTGATATAAATAAATATAAATATCATAGTAATAATATAGATATATATATTACTTTCGATAAAGAAAAAAAAAATAAATATGGTAACTTTATACCTAATCCAACACAAATCAGTGTGGGGTTGCAGAACAAGTAACAAATGGATTCTTTTATCAATTATCATCTTTATTATATCAACATGGTGTCCTTCTTCAATCATCATCACTATTCACGGTCAACATCCTCATCATAAACATATACATAATCGAATTATCATCATCATCTTCAATCTCGTCATCATGCATCACTACCCATCTCATACGGCATCATCATCTTTATTGTTTATCATATATCACCATCAACATCACTTATGATTCGTCAATATTCATCATCTTCGCTAGTTATTATCATCACAGAAGTATCATCATGCTTGTTAAAAAAGAAAGAGAACCAGAAAAAGGGGAGTAACAGTGACAACCGTAATCAAAACAATTGGGTTTTTGGTGGTTCATGATTGAAACAGGAACACAATAATAGGTCATGGTGGCAGTTTGTTGTTGATTTTTGGGCTGACAAAACAGCTGTAACTTTCGGTGGTGGTGGTGATCTTTGTAGCTTGAAACAGGAAACATAAAAAGGGTTATAGTAGCTTACGATGGTGTTTATATGGTGGAGGTTATAGTATCCGTTGACGGTGGCTATTTTGGTGGTGAAGACGCTGATGATGAAGAGGAAAAGTAGTGGTAGGTGATTTGTTTTCGGTTATTTGGTTCTTCAAGTGATAATAGGACCGGAAGGATCGAATGTAAACAAATACATTACAGTTTATTGTTCGAACCATTGGTTTGTGGTGATGACGTCGAAGGTCGTGGTTCCTTGGTTCGATCTACGTTTTTTTTTTAAACGAGAGAGATGTATAGAGAGAGAGAAGAGAGAGAGAGAGAGAGAGAGAGTGAACGAGTGAGATGGTTCTTGGTGGTCGCAAGGTGGTTCCTTCGGTTGTTTGAAGAACAAATGGGATTATGATGCCTATGTATATGTATATAGCATAAATATAAAAGCTAGATAGGTAACATATGTGATGGTCACTGGAAACAATGAAAGAAGTAATAAACGGATATAAGAAACAAGTGGGATTATATTTTACGTTTAAGTTTTTGCTATGGAATCAATCAAGTATAGTAACATTCACTAATCACAATACAAATTTTCAAATGAAAAGATATAAAGTCACCATGTCATATTCAACACAGTAATTGAAACAATAATTACAATATACTAGTAATTAATAAATTAAAAGTGTGATAATATTAGCCATCATTATTTACGGGTTGAATTTCATATTCCATTGTAAATCAGTGACGGACTAAAAGTTCTCAGAAAATTCCAAATTTTTAATTTAAATTCCTTTATTTATTTTGATCATTATGGTATAAAATTCAATCATTAATTTAATAAATAAAAGTTACCTCAACTGTCCTTCTCATTTATGGGTGAAAAATAAAAAGTGTTGAAATTTAATAACTATGTCCTAAATATAATTTTAGTAAGCCTAAAATTTGTAGAACACATTTTAGTACACCGTTTATTTTAAAATTACAATAGTTTAAAGTTAACTTGCTTAATATCAATCAAAACATCAAATGAGTATTACAATTATTTAATATTTATTTTTGATATACTTTATTTATATATAGAGATATATTTTAAATAATAACTATCATAATATCATATTTTTATTTTATTTTTACATAATTAATTTTAATACAACAACATATAATATTTAAAGTAAATTTCCAAATTATTATATTTATATCTACATATATATTTAAATACATACAAATCTATTTACAATAATTATCTGTTCGTGAATCGTCAAAATTGGTCGAAGGTCAATTGAATATATGAAATAGTTTCGAAATTTTTGAGACTCAACCTAACTGACTTTTCTTATCGTGCCAGAAATATGATATCGTATCGAGAGTTTGGTTTAAAATTAGTCGAAATTTTCCGGGTCGTGACAGTTTAGTATAGATTTATAATTTTACGTAGTTAATTAATTGGTTACTAATCAATTTTATTTTGTCTATTTTCTTCATTATGCCACTTGTCAAATCTTGACTTGGATACTGATTGGTAAAAATTTGTATATGAAATTGAATTGGAATAAAAATGGTTATTCGTGAATGAACGGATACGTATATCTGTGGTTATAAGTAGGATAGTAAATGACTGTCGAATCGGACTTGAAGGATGTATAGTGTAACATGTTAATGTGAGATCTAAATATTTCTAGGGTATTACCTACCTGTTAAAATATTCTCATCATTAATAGTTTGTACAAAAGAACTTTTAATTACAATCTTTATGAAAATATATATACATATATATTTTATTCAGATGTAATCATGGATTTAATGAGTCAATATGATATTAATCTCATTTGATTTACCGTTAGAACTAGAATACATAATCTCTAAAACATTAGAGATTACATAATTGCTATGTAGAACGAAGATAAATAATGTAGAACGAAGATTAAAGATTATAGATATCGATTGTTTTATCGTTGATGAAAGATGTGACTGATAGCATATGTGAATTAAATATGATAAAAGCCCTTTAATGCTTCTTTTATCTTTCTCGGGTATTACCTACCCGTTAAAAATTCACACGTCATAGTTAATAATGAAAAGAATTTTTTTTATTACGATCTCGAGATATACATAACATATATACATATATCCTTTTAATCGTGAACCGAAAGTAATGAATTAATGTTTCATAATTCATCATTCTCAGTACTCTTCAGTGTCTGTGGTGCCTACGAAGCTTGTGGTGATTGCAGTGTTTGTGGTGCTGGAGAGGATGCTGGTACTGGTGGTGGTGTTGTTGGTGTTAGTACTGCTTGTGGTACTTGCGTAGTAGATACGAGCCTAGCTTCCAAATCGAACACCGTCACTTCTGTGACGACCCGGAAATTTCCGATCAAATTTAAACTTAATTTTTTTTATGATTTCGACATGATAAGCAAAGTCTGTAATGTTGAGTCTCAAAAATTTTGAACTATGTCATGAATTCATTTGACCTTCGACTATTCCCGACGATTCACGAACCACTGTTTGTAAATAAATACATATATATTTAAATATATATATATATATTAATTTGAAATAGAAACTTATATGATTTAATTCATATGTGTAAATGAAATAATATATGATATTACTATAAATCTATATATATGTGAAAAGTATATATATATATATATATATATATATATATATATATATATATATATATATATATATATATATATATATATATATATATATATATATATATATATATATATATATATATATATATATATATGATTTAGAATTTATTTAATCAATGCTCGTAGCACTCATTTGTCATCTCGATAGTTATGAATTAAGTTAAATTCGAACTTATGTGATTTTAAAATAAACGGTGATCCGAAAATGAGCTATATAAATTTTAGGCTTATAAAAAATATATTTAGAAGCTAATTAATAAATTTCAACATTTTTCATATTTTATCCAGAATCGAGAGGGACAGTTGATGAAATTTTTATTTATTATATTAATGATTGAATTTTATACCATAATGACCAAAATAAATAAATATAGTTAATTTAAAAATATGGGATTTTTCTGAACACTTTTATCCGCCACTGAATCAACAGCGGAGCACGAACTACACTTAATAAAAGTGTTGGCAGTCTAATACTCTATTATGTCCGTGATATTTGATTGAGAATTATTGTGTGTCACTATTACTACCTCTATATATCTTTATATCTATATATCTATATTCCTATGTATTAAGCATACACACTTATATATGACTCAACCATACTCAATCACTCTCAATCGTGAATCATCTCCACCACCAAAGCCACCACTGGCACCATCTACCATCACCAAGAACCACCTTCAACAACCACCATCACTCCTCACCCTATCTTCTCTTACGGCAATCACCACCACGTCCATTACTTATCATCATCAAACCCATTTTTCTTTTATGTTTCTGTTTACATTAAAGACCCACAATCACCTTTGTTTGAGCACTAACCGGATCATCACCTTCCACCGAAGGAACACCACCACAACCTATAAATAAACCACCATCATGATGTAAACCCAATCGAAACCTATATGTTAGTGATGATGAACAGTGAAGCATGAATTATAATGATGATGATGATTTCACAATATGATGATGAGGATCACCAAACTGATCACTGTTGTTCCAATTTCTTTTATATTTTCTGTCGACACCCACCACTAAACCGTCACTTCCTTTTTCTGTTTTATTACAGCATTAAAAGGCTACTGCAGTTGCTGCTGCTACTCACAAGCTTCTGTTTCTGTTTAATTCGATCACCAAAACCTACTAGTTGTTCTCTATCTTGAACAAACATCTCAAACCTAAAAACTAGAAACCCTCGTTATTACCATTCAAAAACCTGCAACTATTTTGTTGTTGTGAAACGATGATGATGATACAATGGTAATCATGATATGATGATGATACGACGATGATAATGATACAACTATGATGATGATACAATGAGGACTTGACACTGTTGTTGTTCGCTGCTATAACTCTCGTTTCCAATTGCAGCTAATATATATATATGTATATATATATATATATATGTATATATATATATATATATATATATATATATATATATATATATATATATAAATATAACCGAATACTTTGTTGATGAATGATTTTTGGGCTTTTGTTTTGTGTTGTTACTGGACCCCTATCCGATTATATTATTGGATTTGTATATGGGCTAACTTTTTAGACTTCTATTATAATGAGATGTTGGGCCGAGAGCTTTTAATGGTTGTTGGGCTTTTAGTGGATCATTTTCTATTGGGCTACTGCTATGCCATTAATTTGTGTTTTAGGTTTAATAATAAATACGGGTTATAAGGAATTAAATGCTATAATTAAAACAGAAAGCATAGACAGTGGAATGGTTGAGTGTGTTGGTCTTAAGCAAGAGGTCTCGGGTTCGAGCCCGGACAAAGGCAGTAATTTTTTTTGGAGCTTTTTCTTGTGAGGTAGTATTATTATTACCCTTATAGTTATTATTATTAGTAGTATTATTATCATTATAGTTATTAATATAAATATTAGTATTATTATTATTAGCAAAAATCATTATTTTCATAATTATTATTATTAGTATTCATTATTATTAAAAATATCATATTTATAAAAATTATCATTTTTACTATTATAACTATTATTATTATTATTATTACTATTATTATTATTATTATTATTATTATTATTATTATTATTATTATTATTATTATTATTATTATTATTATTATTATAAAACGAAACAACTCTTTAGTTATTATTATTAGTATTATCAAATAACTATTATTTATATAAAACTATACTTAATACATATAATATAACTATATTTTTATTTATTAAAGTACATAAAATGAATACATTTACGAAACCTACAAGTTATTAATGTAAAATGATATCATTAATAAATATATATATAAATTTATTCGGTTACAACTATATGTGTTAATATGTATATAAATGATATAGGTTCGTGAATCCGAGGTCAACCCTGCACTTGTTCAGTGCCGTCATATGCATAATTGCTACGAAATACAGTATCGTGAGTTCATTTGATTCCTTTTGCTCTTTACATTTTTGGGACTGAGAATACATGCGCTGTTTTTACAACTGCTTTATTAAATGCTTTTGAAATATATTTTGAACTACGAATACATGAAATACTTTTATAAATGTTTGACGAGATAGACACAAGCAAAACATTCCTCGAATGAATTATTATGCAGACAGAAGTTCTGCGGTTTATTATTGAATTATGTGGACATGATAATTGCCACCATTGAATTATGTGGACATGATAATTGCCACCATTGAATTATGTGGACATGATAATTGCCACCATTGAATTATGTGGACATGATAATTGCCACCAATTGATGTGAATGTTATGTATCGAGAGAATGATTTTTATACACAGGTTATGTGTATTAGTTTTTGTGCACGAGATATGTGTACGGTTACTAAGATTTTTGAAAAATGGATTGCGTACACGAGAAAGGTGTACTGTATTTAAAAGATATCGCATCTACATTACAGGTGGGTGTAGGATTTGGGCCCATTTGTACTATGCAGCATTTAAATCTTGTGGTCTATCAAAATGATGAATTTTATTGTTTTAAGATAAACCTATGAACTCACCAACCTTTTGGTTGACATTTTAAAGCATGTTTATTCTCAGGTATTAAAGAAATCTTCCGCTGTGCATTTGCTCATTTTAAAGATATTACTTGAAGTCATTCATGGCATATTTCAAAAGACGTTGCATTCGAGTCGTTGAGTTCAACAAGATTATTATTAAGACATTTATAGTTTGGAAATATTATGAAATGATATGCATGCCTGTCAACTTTCAATGTATTGAAAGTTTGTCTTTTAAAAACGAATGCAATGTTTGTAAAACGTATCATATAGAGGTCAGAACCTCGCGATGAAACCAACTATTGTGAATCGTTTATAATGTATATGAACGGGGCATTTCAACTTCCAGGGTTTCTACTTTACGCTCGAGTCTATGAATTAGTTCTACCCATTCTTCCGTAAGGTTTGTCAATTCTTGATATTTAGTTCGAAGTCTTTTCACTTCTTCTAATAATCCTATCTGATTAGAATTCTGGAGTAGAGGACGAATACTTTATTCAACTACATCGAGTCAACCTTCGAGGCAGAAAATCCTTGCGAAAAGAGTGAAAACGGTATTGCGAACAGGTTCGCCAGTAAGCGGATCGAGTACTCCGACGTTAAGTGGTAAGTTTGGCTCATGATATGGAGTACCTTCTTCATTTCTCCATATGGTAAGTATTTCACGAACCCATCCCCACTTTCTAAAGAAATCACGGCAGTTGATCGGTTGGTGCGCTGCCGTCACGCTGTCTTCGAAGTCAGAGGAACTTGGTCGATTCGTAAAGGCCATCTTACGCGATCACAGAAAAGATTTTTGGTATGAAAAGTTTAGTGATAGCAATTGATAGTTGGATGGTATTCTCAATGTATAATATGCATAGATATATATAGTACCAGGATCCCTAAAATTACGGAGAAATTTACTGGAGATATCAGGTAAAGTTTACCGTAATAGATACGCTAAGATATGAATTTGTCTATACACTATCTATGCAATAAAGGCAGTAGGACGTGTCTAGACTTAGGAATGATAAGCGA
This sequence comes from Rutidosis leptorrhynchoides, assembly GCF_046630445.1. NCBI lineage: Eukaryota > Viridiplantae > Streptophyta > Magnoliopsida > Asterales > Asteraceae > Rutidosis > Rutidosis leptorrhynchoides. The sequence goes on from NC_092334.1 coordinate 546,172,541, forward strand.
GTAATTCTTCCACTAGGAATGATAAACAAAACTTATAATATGCAGCTAAGGTCGAAGTCCAGACTTACTAATGCATCTTAACAACTATCAGTTAGACACACTAATGCAAGACCTGGTTCGCTAAGACCACCGCTCTGATACCAACTATCAAACCCCGTCCTAATCCATCTGGATGAAGTCATCAACATTTGGTCTCATTGTGAGGTACTGTCCTAAATATGCCATGAACGACTCCATATAATATCCTTAATTTGCGCAAATGCACAGCGGAAAATTTCTTTCATACCTGAGAATAAACGTGCTTTAAAGTGTCAACCAAAATGTTGGTGAGTTCATAGGTTTATCATAATAATCATTTCCATAATTTTAATAGACCACAAGATTTCATATTTCAATTTCTCATAAACATAATCTCATATCAGGCATTTCGCAAACTGCATAGAGATAAAAATCATTCATATGGTGAACGCTTGATAACCGAACTAACAGGATACATATAGAATATCCCCATCATTCCGGGACTCTCATCGGATATGATAATCGAAGTACTAAAGCATTCGTAACCCGAATGGGACGTGTCAAGGTCCATAGATTTATCTTTAGGATTCGCGTCAATTAGGGGCCATTTCCCTAATTCTTAGGCTACCAAGCTAAAAAGGGGCATATTCGATTCGATAATCCAACCACAGAATGTAGTTTCGATTACTTGTGTCTATTTCGTAAAACATTTATAAAAGCAGCGCATGTATTCTCAGTCCCAAAAATATATTTTGCAAAAGCATTTAAAAAGGGAGCAAATGAAACTCATAATACGATATTTGTAGTAAAATATGTATACGACGGAACTGAACGATGCAGGGTTGGCCTCAGATTCATGAACCTATATCATTTATATATATATTAACACATATAATTGTAATCGAACAAATATATATAAAATTTGTTATTAATAATATACTTATTATATTATGTTATTTAGATAAATTAGATATATTTAATCTATATGTTTTATATAATTATTATTCATCATTAATAAAAAAAATTGTATATTAAAGTTCATATATGATAAAAATATCTATTTATATATAAATTGATATCTTTTATATATAGCTTAATTAATATCTTTTTTAAAAAAATATATTAATAATAATAATAGTGTTAATAATAATAATCAGGTTTATCATAAATTTCGTGTTTAATTTCTAAACTTATAACTACAGTTCCTGTAACTCAAATTCATAACCATTTTCCAAAATTTTACCATATCAATTGTTATTATTAATTTCATAATATAAATGTTATTAACATTTTCATAATAATGTTAATAATAACAATAATAATAATAATAATAATAATAATAATAATAATAATAATAATAAATATAATATTAATAATGATAATACTAATAATTCTTAAATGATAATACTAGTAATAATAATGATAATGAAAATAATAATTTTGATAATACTACTTAATACTTAATAATAATAATAATAATAATAATAATAATAATAATAATAATAATAATAATAATAATAATAATAATAATAATAATAATAATAATAACAATAATAATAATAATAATAATAATAATAATAATAATAATAATAATAATAATAATAATAATAATAATAATAATAATAATAACAATCTTATTACTAAAGATAATATTAATAATAATACTACTTAATAATAATCCTATTAATGATAACAATATTTGTAATAACAATAATAATCATAATTGTAATGATAATAATAATAAATGATAACTAATACTTATGTTAGTAATTATAATAATAATTATTATTACTACCTCCGTCTCATTCCAATAGTCTACAGACAATTTAGGAAATCCCACTAACTTCATTTCTCCACCAATGAAATATCTTCTCTCTCCAAATCCACCAATGAAATATCATCTTTCCTTTCTATTTATGGAAGTGGACTATCAGAATGGGACAACCCAAAATGGAATACTAGCCTATTGAAATGAGACGGAGGTAGTATAATACAAGTAATAATATCAATACTTAATAATAACAACAACAATAATAATAATAATAATAATAATAATAATAATAATAATAATAATAATAATAATAATAATAATAATAATAATAATAATAATAATAATAATAATAATAATAATAATAATAATAATAATAATAATAATAATAATAATAATAATAATAATAATAATTTTTGGTAATGAAAAACTACCTCAAAACAAGCTTTATAAATGAGATGTCACCAGCAAGGATCGAACCCACAACCACTCGCTCATCTGGCAACACCCCACACTACTCCTCTGCTGTTTCTTTTCTAATGTATTTAAGATTTAAATTTCTTTTAACACGGTTTTCTATTTTCATTTTTTTTAATCACAGCATCATCATCATGTCATCATACTATCATCATCATCGGGCATTATCATCATCATCAATCTACATCATCATCATCATCATCAATCTTATGTTCTTCATCTACACAACATCATCATCATTAATGTTATTCGCTGCACATCATCAACAAATCATCAACATCATTCTCTTCATTTACCATCATCTTTATTTCATCTCGTCACCATCATCATCATTTAACATCATCGTGTAGCATCACTCATCATCAACGACTTTGTTCATCACCACCTTCATGCATCATTTCGTCACTGTAGCGGAACAGAAGGGAGCAGCAGCAGACGATCACAATAGCAGCTGCCTTAAACACAGGCGAGTTCTGATGAAGATGGTGGTGGGTTGAGGTGGTGCAGTGGTGGTTTGCGGTGGTTTTCTCGAACAGGAAACAGAAATAAGTAGCAGCGTAGCAGCAACAGAAATGATGGAAGTGGTGGTGATTTTCTTGGTGAAGATGAAACAGAAAAACAGTAACAGAAATATTAGCGAGTGATGGTAGTGTTGGATGGTGATCGGTGGTTCTTGGTGGTGGTGTTTGGTGGCGAGAACAGCAACAAAAAATGCTGTAGCAGTGGATATGGTGGGTTTCAAGCATAGCCGCTTTTAACGATGAATATGGGGTGTTCTTTGTTGTCAGGAAACAGAAACAGTAGTTTATACAGTAGTTTGTAGTCGTGTGATGATGGTTGTTGTGGTGGGAAGGGTGATCGAAGGTGGTGTTTGTGCAGAGAACAAGGGTGACTCACGGTGGTGGGAGGCTGAGGTTGATGAAGGTGATCGGGGAAGGAGATGGTGTCTGTTGTGGAGTTTAAGAGGTGGTTGTCGTCGGAGATTCATGGTGTTGGATAATAATTCGATGTTTCATGGTGGTGGCAATTTAAGTTAGTGTTTAGGGTGGTGATCAAAGTGGTGTTTGTTTGATGATTAAATTGGGAGATGGAAGTGGCTTCATGATGTGGTGAGTGTGGTATTCGAACGAGGGAGTCGGGGATGCGGTTGATGGGTTGGATCATGGTTTGGTTATGTTTGCAAATAGAAGACAAGTTAGTTAGCAGAATTAAGGAAGGTATATGTATGTAATTACCTATACATCGTAATTATCTATATATCTATCTTATAAGTTAATGGTGGGGAGAAGCAAACAAAAACAATAGTAATAATTGAATCTAAATTTTCAAGAAACGTGTAGTATCAAATAGTAATTAATATTAAAATAATGATATGTGAATATTAAACGTGCAATTTAGTTAGCCGTCACCTATTACGGACTAAATTTCTTACCCCGTTGTTAATCAGTGGCGGATAAAAAGGTCTTCGGAAAAATCCCAAATTTTTAGATTAAATAGCTTTATTTATTTTGGTCATTATGGTATGAAATTCAGTCATTAACTATTAAATAAAAATTACATTAATTATTCACTACCAACCCCAAGTAAAATATAGAAAGTTTTAAAATTCAACAAATGGTTCCAAAATACATTTTTAATAAGTTTATAATTTGTAGAACTCATTTTTGGATCATCGTTTATTTTGAAATCACATACGTTCGAATTTAACTTGTTTAATATTGATCGAAGATAAATGAGTGTAACCGTCGTTTACTAAATAGATTCGAAATTATTCACTTTCAATATACTATATATATACATTTTAATTAACTAATTTTATTACATAAATGATTAAACTAATTATATATTTTTAACCAAATAAATTTAATATTATTATATATTTACAAATAATATTCATATATATATATATATATATATATATATATATATATATATATATATATATATATATATATATATATATATATATATATATATATATATATATATATATATATATATATATATATATATATACATATCTATTTACAAATAGTTGTTCGTAAATCGTCGAAAATGGTCAAAGTTAAATGAATATATTAAACCGTTCAAAATTTTTGAGATTCAACATTACAGACTTTTCTTATCGCGTCAAAATTAATATATCGTATTGAGAGTTTGGTTTAAAATTAGTCGAAATCATATAAAGATTAAGTTTAAATTTGATCGGAAATTTCCGGGTCGTCACAGACCCTATTTGGGGGTATGACACTCGCGGTCGTGAGCCCACCACCTTCTTCTTGGGAAGTCCACGTTTTGTACTTTTTTGAATCGGAATTTGCTGGCTCTTGAATAAAAAACACAAATAATTATTATTTGTATATATATATATATATATATATATATATATATATATATATATATATATATATATATATATATATATATATATATATATATATATATATATGTGGCTAAGCTTAAAACGAGTACAAATCGGATAAGCAAATGTGGACCACAAAATATCATAAAACTTCATTTTAGCTTAAAATGCATTGAAGGTAAAAAAGTAATTTTAATAATTATAAGATAAAATTTCATTCCTCGTCCATGAACTTTACATCAACTTTGACTCCGTGTCCCTTTTCTTTTTTTTGTGCATCCCTCGTCCCTAATGTATCAGAAATCTACATCTCTCGTCCTTCCGTCTATTTTCTGTCAAGTTCAGACGTTGAGTGCACTCATGTGCCAAACATGTGAGGGTAAAAAGGTCATTTTGTCTTGAATGTATTTAGTTATTAAAGGTTCACACATTTTGGCTTGTATGGAAAAGGAGAGACAAGGAGAATAAATTGTGGGACCCACCTGCCAAACTTCACAAATATTACACTCCATACCACCTGTAACCAACTGTTACTGTTTCTTCTTCATATATATATATATATATATATATATATATATATATATATATATATATATATATATATATATATATATATATATATATATATATATATATATATATATAATGTTTTCGAACAGCAACATCATAAGTTTTCGAACACCAGAAATAGAGGGTGGCCGGAGATGGGTGGTTAGCGGCGGTTGGTGGTGGTGTTAATGGAAAACACCTCAAAACTCCATGAAACTTCATGAAAAGTTGCAAATAGCTGCAGTATCAACCATTAAACACATCTCCATTCTTAGATTTTGCATAAACACAACCAAAATCGATTAACAATTCGACTTTCGTTTCAATTTTTAAAATAAAATATGGCAGATCTCAGTGATGACAACGAATTAGCTTCTGATATTTTGAACACACCTTCACATAAGGATTACCAAGCTTTCCATTCAAACACAATTTCCAATTTTGTTCTCAATTTAAAGTCAACCAAAAAGTCAACCAAAAAGTCAAACTTTCAAAAAACAAAAATTGGTTTTTTAGCAGTTAGAGATGTTGTTTTTGGATTATATATATGAACCTTCACGTTTAACTAGAGTGAATTCGGATTTCGGTGGTGGTGATTGTAAATGTGATGAAATTGAAGAGAATGAAGAATTAAAGTGGGCCCATTTGGGATTTTAATTTATTTTTCTAAAGAATTAGTGGGTGATAAATGGGATTTAATAAAAGATACTAACTTTGTTATGTAAGGAAGAAGACCTAATTACTCTCCTCATCCATGTAGTTTAATGACCTTTTTACCCTCACATGCTCTGCACGTGATAGGAGGCTAACGGCAAAATAGACAGAAAATAGACGGGAGGATGAGGGATGTAGATTTCTAATACATTAGGGACGAGGGATGCACAAAAAAAAGAAAAAGAACAGGGAGTCAAAGTTGATGTAAAGTTCAGTGACGAGGAATGAAATTTTGTCTAATTATAATAAAGAAAATTTAAATATACAAAAGTTAATATATTATGTACCACCTTCATCACCACAACCCACCATCACCACCCACCACCATCAACCACCACCACCACCAAACATCAGCACCACCCATCACCACCACCACCACAACCAACCACCACCATCCACCACCACCCATCAGCACCACCCATCACCACCACCATAACCACAACCAACCACCACCACCAAACACCACCGCCACTCATCACCACCCACTACCACTACCCACTACCACCACAACCACTACCCATCACCACTAGAACCATTAGCCACCACTACCATAACCACTACCCACCACCACCACTAACCACCACCACCAACCACCACCACCAACCACCACTACCACCAACCAACACCATAAACCATCACCACCACAACCCACCCACACCCACCACCACGTACCAACAACCACTACCACCACCACCAACTACCGCCACCCACCACCATCCACCACCCCTGCTAACACCACCAACCACCACCTACCCACTACCACCACCCATCACTGACCACCACCACAAACCATCACCACTGTAGTGACCCGAACTTTTCCAAGATTATATATTATATGAGATTCATATTTATATGATTAAATGTTTCTAACATGTTAAGCAATCAAACTTGTTAAGACTTGATTAATTGAAATGAGTTTCATGTAGACAATTGACCACCCAGTTGTCCGGCGATTTACGAACGTTAAAACTTGTAAAAATGACATGATGATATATATATATATATGGATATATATATATATATATATATATATATATATATATATATATATATATATATATATATATATATATATATATATATATATATATATATATATAACATGATATTATGATAAGTAAGTATCTCACAAAGTATATTAACAATGAGTTATATACATAAAATGAGACTATTGAATTAAGAAACTCAAAACGATATATATATCGATTATCGTTATAACAACGTCTTAATTAAAATAAATACACATGTATTGTATTAAGATATTAATACACTATGATTAACATGATAAAATGATAATTGAATATATCATTAAGTGTATTAACAATGAACTAAATATGTAAAAATAAGACTACTAACTTAAGGATTTCGAAACAAGTTATATATGTAACGATTATCGTTGTAATGACATTTTAATATATATATCATATTAAGATATATTCATACCCTATATTATCATGATAATGTAACAATTTAACATCTCATTAGATATAATAACAATGGGTTAATTACATTAAACGAGATGGTTAACTTATAGGCTTCGAAACAACACATACATGTAACGACTAACGATGACTTAACGACTCAATTAAAATGCATATACATGTAGTGTATTAAGATGTATGAATACACTTTTGGAAGACTTCAAGACATATATCAAAACACTTATACTTAACAAAAATGGTTACAATTGCATTCCCATTCATTTTCATCAACAATTCTACTCGTAGTCAGTCAGTATTCGTACTCGTATTATACCCAGATCCTAGATGTACATACTATTGGTATATACACTTCAATGATCAGCTCTTAACAGCCCTTAATGAGTCATCAAACATGTGGGAACCATCATTTGGCAACTAGCATGAAATATCTAACAAAACAACAAACTAATGGAGCCTATATGGAGACTGCAAGATTCACGTGAATGGGCACCTCATAAACACATTTTCATTTCAATTTTCTTACATCAAACACATCTCTCTCAAGTTCTCTCTTGGTGTTCTAAGTGTTCTTCATCATCTTCATCAAAATCTAGCTCAATCTAGCTCAAAAATCCAAACATAAATCAACCTACATAACAATCTTTCAAGAACACTTCAAGAATCATATCAAGTTTGCAAGTCTACTTCCAAGCTTTCTAATCCATTCCAAGCAATCATCTAAGATCAAGAAACCTTTGTTATTTACAGTAGGTTATCTTTCTAATTCAAGGTAATAATCATATTCAAGCTTTGATTCGATTTCTATAACTATAACTTGAAATGTCCCGTTCATATTGATTATAAACGTTCCATATTAATTGATTTCGTTGCGAGGTTTTGACCTCTATATGAGACATTTTTCAAAGACTGCATTCGTTTTTAAAACAAACCATAACCTTTATTTTATCGACAAGGTTAAAAAGTCACCACCTAGATTATCCAGAAATGATAATCTAAATATCACACTTATACACTACCAATACATATTGGTTTACAATATTAATATGTTACAATAAAGTAAATCTCGAATGCAGTTTTAAACAATATTATACAAGCATGCTGACACCAAATCTTGTCCATATTTTAGCATGTAACAGCGGAAGCTCTTAATAATCACCTGAGAATAAACATGCTTTAAACGTCAATAAAAATGTTGGTGAGTTATAGGTTTAACCTATATATTTATAAAATCGTAATAATAGACCACAAGATTTCATATTTCAATATACATCCCATACATAGAGATAAAAATCATTCATATGGTGAACACCTGGTAACCGACCTTAACAAGATGCATATAGAATATCCCCTATCATTCCGGGACTCCCTTCGGACATGATGAATTCGAAGTACTAAAGCATCTGGTACTTTGGATGGGGCTCGTTGGGCCCAATAGATCTATCTTTAGGATTCGCATCAATTAGGGTGTCTGTTCCCTAATTCTTAGATTACCAGACTAAAAAGGGGCATATTCGGTTTAATAATCCAGCCATAGAATGTAGTTTCATTTACTTGTGTCTATTTTGTAAAACATTTATAAAACTGCATGTATTCTCATCCCAAAATATTAGATTTTAAAAGTGGGACTATAACTCACTTTCACAGATTTTTACTTCGTCGGGAAGTAAGACTTGGCCACTGTCGATTCACGAACCTATAACAAATATGTACATATATATCAAAGTATGTTCAAAATATATTAACAATATTTTTAATACGTTTTAGTATTTTAAGTTTATTAAGTCAGCTGTCCTCATTAGTAACCTACCACTAGTTGTTCGAAGTTAGATGTACAGAAAAATAAAGCAATATATATTATCTCGAATCAATCCACGACCTCGTGTATACAAGCCTCGGGCTAGATCACAACTCAAAGTATATATAATATTTTGGAATCAACCTCAACCCTGTATAGCTAACTCCAACATTATTGCATATAGAGTGTCTATGGTTGTTCCGAAATATATATATAGATGGGTAGATATGATATGTCAAAACATTGTATTCGTGTCTATGGTATCCCAAGATTACATAATATATTAGAATAAATGTATAATACAATATGAGTTAGCTAGGATATGATTAATATAGATTTGTTACCAATGTTCACGTAGCTACAACAAGAAAAATTATCCAATCTTGTTTTACCCATAACTTCTTCGTTTTAAATCCGTTTCGAGTGATTCAAGTTGCTATGGTTTCATATTGAACTTAAGTTTATGAATCTAAACAAAAAAAGTATAAGTTTATAGTCAGAAATATAGATTACAAGTCATTTTTGTAAAGGTTGTCATTTCAGTCGAAAGAACGACGTCTAGATGACCATTTTGGAAAACATACTTCAACTTTGAGTTTAACCATGATTACCTCTTACAAAAACGACTTGTAACTTATATTTCTGACTATAAACCTATACTTTTTCTATTTAGATTCATAAAACAGAGTTCAATATGAAACCATAGAAATTTGATTCACTCAAAACAGATTTAAAACGAAGAAGTTATGGGTAAAACAAGATTGGATATTTTTTGATTGTTGTAGCTACGGGAAATATTGTAACAATTCTATACAAATCATTTCCTAGCTAACTTATATTGTATTATACATGTATCCTAATATATTATGTAATCTTGGGATACCATAGACACGTATGCAAATGTTTTGACATATCATATCGACCCATGTATATATATTATTTGGAACAACCATAGACACTCTATATGCAGTAATGTTGGAGTTAGCTATACAGGGTTGAGGTTGATTCCAAAAATATATATACTTTGAGCTGTGATCTAGCCTGAGACGTGTATATACTGGGTCGTGAATTGATTCAAGGTAATATATATCGATTTATTTCTGTACATCTAATTGTGGACAACTAGTTGTAGGTTACTAACAAGGACAGCTGACTTAATAAACTTAAAACATTAAAATGTATTAAAAATATTGTAAATATATTTTGAACTTACTTTGATATATATATACATATTTTTTATAGGTTCGTGAATCGACCAGTGGCCAAGTCTTACTTCCCGACGAAGTAAAAATCTGTGAAAGTGAGTTATAGTCCCACTTTTAAAAACTAATATTTTGGGATGAGAATACATGCAGTTTTATAAATATTTTACGAAATAGACACAAGTAAATGAAACTATATTATATGGGTGAATGATCGAAGCCGAATATGCCCCTTTTGCTTGGTAACCTAAGAATTAGTAAACCGATCTACTAATTGACGCGAATAGGAAAGATAGATCTATTGGGCCTAACGAACCCCATCCAAAGTACCGGATGCTTTAGTACTTCGATGTTGTTTTTATCATGTCCAAAGAATTTCCCGGAATGATAGGGAATATTCTTATATGCATCTTGTTAATATCGGTTACCAGGTGTTCACCATATGAATGATTTTTATCTCTATGTATGGGATGTATATTGAAATATGAAATCTTGTGGTCTATTATTATGATTTGATAATATATAGGTTAAACCTATAACTCACCAACATTTTTGTTGACGTTTTAAGCATGTTTATTCTCATGTGATTATTAAGAGCTTCCGCTATTGCATACTAAAATAAGGACAAGATTTGGAGTCCATGCTTGTATGATATTATGTAAAAACTGTATTCAAAAACTTATTTTTGATGTAATATATTCTTATTGTAAACCATTATGTAATGGTCGTGTGTAAACGGTATATTTTAGATTATCATTATTTGATAATCTACGTAGTGCTTTTAAACCTTTATAGATAAAATAAAGGTTATGGTTGTTTTAAAAATGAATGCAGTCTTTGAAAAATGTCTCATATAGAGATCAAAACCTCGCGACGAAATCAATTAATATGGAATGTTTATAATCAATATGAACGGGACATTTCAGTTGGTATCCGAACGTTGGTCTTAGAGAACTAGAAAATTGCATAAGTGTGTCTTACCGAGTTTGTTAGGATGCATTAGTGAGTCTGGACTTCGACCGTGTTTTTCTTCAAAAACGATTGCTTAACTTTTTTTTTGTTGGAAACTATATATTATTAACATGTAAATATTGAAATGACCCGTCCTAATCCATCCTGACAAAGTCCACATCGATTACAAACGATTCACAATAGTTGATTACATCGCGAGGTTCTTGACCTCTATATGATACATTTTACAAACATTGCATTTGTTTTGAAAAGACAAACTTCCTTACATCGAAAATTGACGATATGCATACCATTTTATAATATATCTAATTATAATTATCTTAATAATAATCTTGATGAACTCGACGACTCGAATGCAACGTCTTTTGAAATATGTCATGAATGACTCCAAGTAATGTCTCTAATATGAGCAAATGCACAGCGGAAGATTTCTTTTATACCTGAGAATAAACATGCTTAAAGTGTCAACCAAAAGGTTGGTGAGTTCATTAGTTTAACATAAATAATCATTTCATAATTTTAATAGACCACAAGATTTCATATATCCATTTCTCATAAACATACGTCCCATATATAGAGACAAAAATATCATTCATATGGATTGAACACCTGGTAACCGACATTCACAATATGTATATAAGAATATCCCCATCATTCCGGGATCCTCCTTCGGACATGATATAAATTTCGAAGTACTAAAGCATCCGGTACTTTGGATGGGGCTTGTTGGTCCCGATAGATCTATCTTTAGAGTTCGCGTCAGTTAGGGTGTCTGTTCCCTAATTCTTAGATTACCAGACTTAATACAAAGGGGCATATTCGATTTCGATCATTCAACCATATAATGTAGTTTTGATTACTTGTGTCTATTTCGTAAAAACATTTATAAAAATTGCGCATGTATTCTCAGCCCAAAAATATAAGGGTAAAAAGGTAAATGAAACTCACCTAATGTATTTTGTAGTAAAAATACATAGAACGACATTGAACAAGTACAGGGTTGACCTCGGATTCACAAACCTATATCATTTGTATATTCATTAATATATATAATAGTAATCGAATAAATATTTTTATTACAATTTAAATTATATATTATGTGTAGTTAATTTGTGTACATATTCAATTTGATTGATGTTTGTATAGTTATATTAATATGCCCATATTTATATATATAATTGTTAAGTGTTACATTTAAAATCGGTAGTTTGTCATTTGTAAGTATTTATATAAATAATTTTAATAGATTTAATATATATAGTTATATGAAATTTTATTATAATTATAGTATATATAATAAGTATATTTTTGTGTAAAATATTTATCTATTTGAAAAGTTAGTTTTTGTTAATAATGATGATTTACTAATAATAATAATAATAATAATTTTATTAATAATAATCCTAATATTGTTAATACTGATACTTTTACAATAATAGAAATTTTATTGATAATGATAATATTTTTATTTCCTAACACTCTTCCTAACATTCTAATATCTTTATATAAAAATAATACAAAGTAAAGTTTAATGTTATTACTAATCTTACTAATAATGATAATAATAGTAGTTTTTAAATAAAACGAAAAGTTTGATAACAATAATAACGAAAATAATACTTTTGATACATAACACTTAATGATCATAATAATAATAACAACAATATTTTATTATTAATGTTAATATTTACGATAACGCTTACTTAATGATATTTCTAGTGAGGATAATAATATTGGTAATAACAATATTAATAATGATAAAAATCCTAATTGTAATTGTAACTATAATACTTTTATTAATAACAACAATAATAATAACAATAATAGACATAATAATAATAATAATAATAATAATAATAATAATAATAATAATAATAATAATAATAATAATAATAATAATAATAATAATAATAATAATAATAATAATAATTATAAAAATCATAAAAATTGAAGGCTACCTCAAGTGAAAAGTGTCCCAAAAAAATTGACAGTCCATGCTGGGTCTCGAACCTGAGACCTCCCGCTACCCCGACATCCAAATAAACCATCACGCTGCTGCTATCTATCTGATTTAATTCACATCCTAATTTTATTTAAACTAAGTAATCTCCCGACTCTACTTTCTTCTTCATTCCAACATAAATCGACCATGGATCAAATCCTTTCAAAACAACAGTTGCACCATTTAATTTAAGACTTTATATCGACTAAAGAATAACCATGAATTGATGAGTTGAATTATGTAACAGAAGAAAAAGAAAAAAAATTCAGGAACAAGAAATACCCGATGAACAACTCGATATTAAATTTTGAATTTGAGACTGTTTTGGATTATAATTATAACATGAAAGTGATTCCATTTCACTCTTAGAAACTTTCTGGAAATTCAATTTAACTTAAAACATCAATTTGAATTCGAATTTCTCTAAGAACAGATGGTTGACTTTTACAATTTCAAACTTTGACTTAGAAATTCGAATTCGATACAATGATTTGGCATTTGAAACTTTGCAGAAAGTTTACACGAAGGATTTAAAACATTTTTGCATTTATAGATTTTGGAATGGGTTAAGAATTCGAAGAATTGATCAAAGAGTGCACGAACAGGGGACAGGAGCTCATCATCTGAGTTTTCTTGATTGATTCTTCAATTAATTGTGATTAAATGGTATTGTGTAATTGTTACTGAAAGAGGAAACTCAAATAATGTGTTTAACACTCGGATTGATCAAATATATCGCAATTGTGATGTCGTCCCCTTCATACACAGTCCAACAAGAACAGACAGGAAAAATAACATAAAAAAATGAAAAGGCTGAGCATGATTGTTAACTGAATTGGCTGTTTATGTGGTCACAAAGTCGTGATTTGTACTATGAATAAATCACCTACAGTCTTTGATAAGAATATGAAACAAAATACACGTAATTCTTCAATATATAAATATATACATATATAATCCCTTTTATATGAATATATACATTTATATATATATTTAAGTACATAAATATCAGTATTTTATATACATACATGATTTTATATGTATGTATCTATAGTTACATAATTTTGGTTATATATCCATATACATATATATCTAATCTTTATTTTTGATATATAACCATTATAATTAAATTAATAGTATAAACATTAAATATGCTAATAATAATATTATTAATAATAATATTATTAATAAAGTCTATTAATGATAAATGATAAATAATAATATAATAATATTAATACTAACAACAATGTTAATTACCAATAATGATAATAATAATATATATGATAATAATAATTTTATTAGTTATAATAATATTAATAGTAATATTACTAATATAAATAATAATGTTAATATCAATATTGATAATAATAATAATGAGAGTTATACTAATATTTTTGATATAACAATTTTTGCTTATCAAATCTTATTTATATATACTATATATTTAATTAATAATACAAGTATCAATATTAATAATGAAAGTAATATATTAGTTCTATTTTAATCTTGTAGTTAAGTTTAATATATTAATATTACATATATTAATTATGTAACACTTATATTATATAATAACATATTTGGATATTCAATATTTATAGATATTATATATATTATGACATACATATAATATTAATTGTGTACAGAATTCATATATGTATCTGTATATATTTATTTTAAATAATATCGTAATTGTTTTACATTTTACTCTTCATACTTAATTCAAATGATTAAATGGTATTATATTAATTTAAATTAATATATGAACATTTATTTATACTTACATATATATATTTATTTACTTATTTATTTACACACAATTGTTCGTGAATCGTCGAAAATTGTCGAATGTCAAATGGTTTCATGTAAACTGTTCCAAAAATTTAAAGACTCAACTTTACAGACTTTGCTTATTGTGTTGGAAACATATAAAGATAAAGTTTAAATTTGATCGGAAATTTCCGGGTCGTCACAGTACCTACCCGTTAAAGAAATTTCATCCCGAAATTTGAGTGAGGTGGTCATGGTTAACAATAAAAATGTTTTCATGACGAATATGAGCTGATAAATTGAGTTTTTATCATCATTAAGTAATATGGATAAAATAATTTGATTATTCGAAAAATACGAATGAAGCTATCACAAAAGATTGAAATAGGAAAAATAAGGATTCGTCTTAACTTTTGACGGAGACAGGGTTGAATTCCGGAATTCATGGGATTTATAGAAAATCTTCGAAATCAAAAAGATTTGATTCTTCGATGAATAAGGAAATTAAGATCTCTCGAATTAAATGCGGTGATCTGCTTTGATTACTCTGTCTGATATTTCCATTATAAATTAAATTCTTCCGTTCCATTATTCTCACCATTCCAATACTTTCTTTCTTGTTTCATATATCCAAATTATTCTGAGAATGCTTAATCCAGTTCTGATCCTTGTCCTCATCCTTATTATCGCAACAATTATTCTTCTTTTCCAACTTCCACCAGAGGAATCTGCTTATTTCTACTTTGCCCTTTGGGTTATAGTACTTATAATTCTCCCGTGTCTTTATGTTGCGATAAACATTGATATACACGGTTTGTAATTTAGGTGTTGTTATCGGGCTTCATATCTTTCCTTATATTTCAATGTCCCTATATCTGTTTTCTATAATCATTGTCATCCACAGTTAATACTCCTTCCTCTTTGCTGCGATTTATACTCCAATTTCTATTCCTTTTGGAGCTTTGTCCCTTCGTTTCTTCTTTTTACGATTGGACACCTCTTGTAATGGTTCAGAATTCGTAAGTATGGAGTTTCGAATGAATATAATGTTCTAAACAAGAAAGAACGTAATAACATGATTTGATTTGTCAAATTACCAGAGTCACTGAGAATAGAACTATCAAGAACATATTTTCTTGATATGTTCAGAAGTTAATCAGAATGAAAGAGTTATGTAACATGTCACATGATGACGTTATAATCTGTGAATCATCATGTTTCATTTAAAAACTCATCATGACTTACTGTAATATAATCACGTTGATCAAGTGTCATTATATTATACTAATTCATGCATCAGTTCCCAACATTACTTCAATAACATTCATATTTTAAGCTCGAAAGTTTACAGATTATAGAAACTAACAGTTTCTATATGATGTAACACTGATAGCACGAAGAGATTAATGATTTCAGATAAGAATAGTTATGAAAGTATCTTCAGAAATATGGAGGATATTTATAATGAAAGATACGATGATATCTTGGAATTTCTAATATCGAGAGATAATGAAGAAGATTTATCTGTAAGGGTTTAGATTCGGAAGCAAGGTATTCGCTAAGGATTTCATCAGAAACAGAATCATTTGGATTCTTTGAAGTCAAACTTATTCTTTGTGATTTGTCCACGGCTTCCTTCATAGTTTCGCATAATCTGCTTTTCGGTGCTAAATTTTCTATTGAATGTTTCTAATATAATGATACACAGGAAGCACGAGGAGGTATATACTTTCGAACGAGAATATTTATGAAAATATCCTCAGAAATATCGAAGATATTGATGATGATATTTTGGAATTTCTAAGTTCGATGATTGATGGAGAAAGATTTTCCGCAAGATTTTAACATGACTTCGGAGCAAGATATTCTCTAAAGGTTTCAACGGATCCAGAATTACCTGAATCCTTTGAATATAGGGTTTGGTCCTTGTATTTGTCATTGGTCTCCTTCATGGGTAGCTCAATCTGTTTTTCAATACTCAATTTTCTATCGAGCGTTCCTAACACTCCTTTCTTTATCATCAAACTTTTGGTCGTTTAGACCATCTACCATTCTTCTGTTTCCTCTGCATTTAATGCTATGATATCTGAATCATTGGTTATTAATCCGAGGTGGTTTCAGGAAAATTGTGTTTTTAGATGATTAAACGCTGATGGTAATATGGTAGAATATGAAAGGTTCCCTAGTAACAATAAAAGAGCACGCGTATATATCAACGTTATAATAAGGTTTTTTCATACGAAAAGTCGAAGTTGTCTTGCTGGAGCTGTGACAAAATTTGCTACTTTGAAAGGAATTACCAAGTTATTTTGGGTAATAATAACATTAAGGAATTAGAACAACTATGTGTTAAACGTTTACTCCGTTTCCGAGAGTTTTTCAGATGCATAACTAAATGCATAAATATTTCCTTCCGTAGATGGAGTGCGGTTGATTCATCCTATCGATTGAGGTGTTTTCAAAAATCATGAAAGGTTTGAACGCAGATTGTAATCGTGAAGATACAAATGATGTTTAAGACGAAATCAAGTGGCAAACTTGAAGAATTTTTTTAGTTTCATATGTTATATTCAATATTTTAATTCATTTTAATTGTCCAATGTTATTAGTCCACAGTCGATAGTCCACAGTTGACAGTGCAATCATTCATATATAGTTTAATATATAATATTTGAATTAATTAATACGTATCGTGACCCGTATACGTCTCAGACTCGATCACAACTCAAAGTATATATATTATTATAGAATCAACCTCAACCCTGTATAGAGAACTCGATCATTACTGCATATAGAGTGTCTATGGTGATTCCAAATAATATATATAGATATGTCGATATGATATGTCAAAACCTTGTATACGTGTCCCGATATTTAAAGTGCGTAAAATAAATAACAAAAATTTTAAATGATGATAAATAAAGTGCGTAAAGTAAATAACATAAATTAAATGACGTTAAATAAAATTGCGATAATTAAATTGCGATAAATAAACTGCGATAAATAAAATGTAATCAGTTAGCTAGGAACAGTTAGCTAGGATTTTGTTAGCGTGAATTCTTAACAGAATTTTTCATAGTTAATTTGTTTGTTTCTAACAAATTTTATTTTGTCCAATGTTTTCTTCATTATGCCACTTGTTGGATTCTGATAGGTCAAAATTCAAATATGAAATTGAAGGAAAATGGTTATTTTGCTGTAAACGGATACGTAAATCTGTGGATGTAAATAGGATAGTAAATGACTTGAATCAGATTCGAAGAATGTACAGTATAACATGTTAATATGAAAGTTAAATATTTCCTCGGGTATTACCTACCCGTTAAAATATTTTCACCATTAACAGTTTGTACAAAAGAAATTTTAATTACAATCTTTATGAAAACATATATACATATATATTTTCTTCAGATGCAATCATGGATTTAATGAGTTAATATGATATTAACACATCTAATTTACCGTTAGAACAAGAATACATAATTTCTAAAACATTAGAGATTACATAATCGCCATGAAGAACGAAGGTAATTGATGTAGAACGATACGTAGAACGATGATTATACTCGAGGTACAGAATGAGATGTTGAGGCATGGATTGTTGAAACTTGGGTTGTTGGTGGTACTGGTGCCGTTAGTGCTGAGGCTGGTGACGTTACTGGTGTTAATGATACTGCGGGTGCTTGTAAATTGTGTACCGTGCTCTCTAAAGTTAATACTCGAGCTCGGAGTTCTCTAACTTCTTCTACTAACACTGGTTGGTTATCAGTGTGAGGTAGAGGTCGGATATCTCCTCTATTTCCATAAATGGTAGTCTCAAGACGAAAAATTCTGGAAAAAAGGGTATAAACGGTGTTGCAAACAGGTTCGCCGGTGAGCGGGTCGAGTACTCCAAGGTTAGGTGGTACATTCGGTTCATGATATGGAGTACCTTCTTCCCTTTTCCATAGGGTGAGTATGTCGCGAACCCACCCCCATTTTCTCCAGTAATCACGGTAGTTAATTGGTTGGTGTGCTCCTGTCACGCTGTCTTCGGAGTCAGAGGAACTTGGTCGATTCGTAGAGGCCATCTTACGCGATCTCAGGAAAGATTTTTGGCGTGAAGAGTTTAGTGACAGCAATTGATAGTTGGATGGCATTCTCAATGCATAATTTGCATAGATATATATAGTACCAGGATCCCTTAAATTAAGGAGAAATTTACGAGAAATATCAGGCAAGGTCTACAGTAACAGATACGCTAAGGTATGAATTGTCAGATACGCTAAGGTATGAATTTTGTCTATACACTATTCATGCAGTCAATGCAGTAAAACGTGTCTAGACTAAGAATAATGAGTAAGTGATTTCCTAAGGATGATACGCAGATGATTTTCGACAAAAATGATAAGCAAAACTTTTGACATGCAGACACGGTCGAAGTCCAGACTCACTAATGCATCCTAACAACTATCAGTTAGACATACTAATGCAAGACCTGGTTCACTAAGACCACCGCTCTGATACCAACTGAAATGACCCGTCCTAATCCATCCGGACAAAGTCCACATCGATTACAAACGATTCACAATAGTTGATTACATCGCGAGGTTCTTGACCTCTATATGATACATTTTATAAACATTGCATTTGTTTTGAAAAGACAAACTTCCTTACATCGAAAATTGACGATATGCATACCATTTTATAATATATCTAATTATAATTATCTTAATAATAATCTTGATGAACTCGACGACTCGAATGCAACGTCTTTTGAAATATGTCATGAATGACTCCAAGTAATGTCTCTAATATGAGCAAATGCACAGCGGAAGATTTCTTTTATACCTGAGAATAAACATGCTTTAAAGTGTCAACCAAAAGGTTGGTGAGTTCATTAGTTTAACATAAATAATCATTTCATAATTTTAATAGACCACAAGATTTCATATATCCATTTCTCATAAACATACGTCCCATATATAGAGACAAAAATATCATTCATATGGATTGAACACCTGGTAACCGACATTCACAATATGTATATAAGAATATCCCCATCATTCCGGGATCCTCCTTCGGACATGATATAAATTTCGAAGTACTAAAGCATCCGGTACTTTGGATGGGGCTTGTTGGTCCCGATAGATCTATCTTTAGAGTTCGCGTCAGTTAGGGTGTCTGTTCCCTAATTCTTAGATTACCAGACTTAATACAAAGGGGCATATTCGATTTCGATCATTCAACCATATAATGTAGTTTTGATTACTTGTGTCTATTTCGTAAAAACATTTATAAAAATTGCACATGTATTCTCAGCCCAAAAATATAAGGGTAAAAAGGTAAATGAAACTCACCTAATGTATTTTGTAGTAAAAATACATAGAACGACATTGAACAAGTACAGGGTTGACCTCGGATTCACAAACCTATATCATTTGTATATTCATTAATATATATAATAGTAATCGAATAAATATTTTTATTACAATTTAAATTATATATTATGTGTAGTTAATTTGTGTACATATTCAATTTGATTGATGTTTGTATAGTTATATTAATATGCCCATATTTATATATATAATTGTTAAGTGTTACATTTAAAATCGGTAGTTTGTCATTTGTAAGTATTTATATAAATAATTTTAATAGATTTAATATATATAGTTATATGAAATTTTATTATAATTATAGTATATATAATAAGTATATTTTTGTGTAAAATATTTATCTATTTGAAAAGATAGTTTTTGTTAATAATGATGATTTACTAATAATAATAATAATAATAATAATAATTTTATTAATAATAATCCTAATATTGTTAATACTGATACTTTTACAATAATAGAAATTTTATTGATAATGATAATATTTTTATTTCCTAACACTCTTCCTAACATTCTAATATCTTTATATAAAAATAATACAAAGTAAAGTTTAATGTTATTACTAATCTTACTAATAATGATAATAATAGTAGTTTTTAAATAAAACGAAAAGTTTGATAACAATAATAACGAAAATAATACTTTTGATACATAACACTTAATGATCATAATAATAATAACAACAATATTTTATTATTAATGTTAATATTTACGATAACGCTTACTTAATGATATTTCCAGTGAGGATAATAATATTGGTAATAACAATATTAATAATGATAAAAATCCTAATTGTAATTGTAACTATAATACTTTTATTAATAACAACAATAATAATAACAATAATAGACATAATAATAATAATAATAATAATAATAATAATAATAATAATAATAATAATAATAATAATAATAATAATAATAATAATAATAATAATAATAATAATAATAATAATAAAAATCATAAAAATTGAAGGCTACCTCAAGTGAAAAGTGTCCCAAAAAAATTGACAATCCATGCTGGGTCTCGAACCTGAGACCTCCCGCTACCCCGACACCCAAATAAACCATCACGCTGCTGCTATCTATCTGATTTAATTCACATCCTAATTTTATTTAAACTAATTAATCTCCCGACTCCACTTTCTTCTTCATTCCAACATAAATCGACCATGGATCAAATCCTTTCAAAACAACAGTTGCACCATTTAATTTAAGACTTTATATCGACTAAAGAATAACCATGAATTGATGAGTTGAATTATGTAACAGAAGAAAAAGAAAAAAAATTCAGGAACAAGAAATACCCGATGAACAACTCGATATTAAATTTTGAATTTGAGACTGTTTTGGATTATAATTATAACATGAAAGTGATTCCATTTCACTCTTAGAAACTTTCTGGAAATTCAATTTAACTTAAAACATCAATTTGAATTCGAATTTCTCTAAGAACAGATGGTTGACTTTTACAATTTCAAACTTTGACTTAGAAATTCGAATTCGATACAATGAT
The DNA here is from genome assembly GCF_046630445.1 of Rutidosis leptorrhynchoides. Classification (NCBI taxonomy): domain Eukaryota; kingdom Viridiplantae; phylum Streptophyta; class Magnoliopsida; order Asterales; family Asteraceae; genus Rutidosis; species Rutidosis leptorrhynchoides. Next base: position 546,194,499 of record NC_092334.1, read on the forward strand.
TTGGCATTTGAAACTTTGCAGAAAGTTTACACGAAGGATTTAAAACATTTTTGCATTTATAGATTTTGGAATGGGTTAAGAATTCGAAGAATTGATCAAAGAGTGCACGAACAGGGGACAGGAGCTCATCATCTGAGTTTTCTTGATTGATTCTTCAATTAATTGTGATTAAATGGTATTGTGTAATTGTTACTGAAAGAGGAAACTCAAATAATGTGTTTAACACTCGGATTGATCAAATATATGGCAATTGTGATGTCGTCCCCTTCATACACAGTCCAATAAGAACAGACAGGAAAAATAACATAAAAAAATGAAAAGGCTGAGCATGATTGTTAACTGAATTGGCTATTTATGTGGTCACAAAGTCGTGATTTGTACTATGAATAAATCACCTACAGTCTTTGATAAGAATATGAAACAAAATACACGTAATTCTTCAATATATAAATATATACATATATAATCCCTTTTATATGAATATATACATTTATATATATATTTAAGTACATAAATATCAGTATTTTATATACATACATGATTTTATATGTATGTATCTATAGTTACATAATTTTGGTTATATATCCATATACATATATATCTAATCTTTATTTTTGATATATAACCATTATAATTAAATTAATAGTATAAACATTAAATATGCTAATAATAATATTATTAATAATAATATTATTAATAAAGTCTATTAATGATAAATGATAAATAATAATATAATAATATTAATACTAACAACAATGTTAATTACCAATAATGATAATAATAATATATATGATAATAATAATTTTATTAGTTATAATAATATTAATAGTAATATTACTAATATAAATAATAATGTTAATATCAATATTGATAATAATAATAATGAGAGTTATACTAATATTTTTGATATAACAATTTTTGCTTATCAAATCTTATTTATATATACTATATATTTAATTAATAATACAAGTATCAATATTAATAATGAAAGTAATATATTAGTTCTATTTTAATCTTGTAGTTAAGTTTAATATATTAATATTACATATATTAATTATGTAACACTTATATTATATAATAACATATTTGGATATTCAATATTTATAGATATTATATATATTATGACATACATATAATATTAATTGTGTACAGAATTCATATATGTATATGTATATATTTATTTTAAATAATATCTTAATTGTTTTACATTTTACTCTTCATACTTAATTCAAATGATTAAATGGTATTATATTAATTTAAATTAATATATGCAATTTTGTTTATACTTACATATATATATTTATTTACTTATTTATTTACACACAATTGTTCGTGAATCGTCGAAAATTGTCGAATGTCAAATGGTTTCATGTAAACTGTTCCAAAAATTTAAAGACTCAACTTTACAGACTTTGCTTATTGTGTTGGAAACATATAAAGATAAAGTTTAAATTTGATCGTAAATTTCCGGGTCGTCACAAATATTATGTGATATATTAAACTCTTAACGTGTTTGATATTGTGTGATAGATGTCTACCTCTAGTACAAATCCCATTGGTTCACCTAATAATAATGAAGAGTCGAATATATTTTGGGAAGATTCACAAATTCCCGAAGAGGAACCAGAAGAGTAGGAACCGGAAGAGGAGGAACCGAAAGAAGAGGAACCAGAAGAGGAGTAATCGGAAGAGGAGGAACCAGAAGAAGAGGTTCCAGAGGATAAAATATTGATACCTATAGTAAATCGATTAAATAAAAGAAAATCCTCAACCAACGGACCAAAGTTAATAATGGTCAATGGTGTTTCCGCTGAAGAAGCAAAATATTGGGAAGATTACCAATTTTTCAATGAATCGGATCCCGATGTGGATTCCGATGATGTTATAGAAATTACCTCGACCCAATTTAATAAAGCGAAAGAAAATAATAAGGGAAAAGGTATAAAAATAGAAAAACCCGATTCCAACCCCGATGAACTTTATATGTATCGACAACATCCGTATTTCTTAAAATGTAACAATGACCCGGGAACCTCTAAACTACCAGGTTTCTCTAAACCATTGTGGAAAACGACGGCTCGTATTAGAGGAACACCATATATTCCTAGAAAATTAGGAAAAACGAACCAAGTTCGAAGAAGAAGAAACCAGTTATTCAAATTAGAGGGTTGTAATCATGTTGTATATTATATGTATTGTAGTGTGCTTGTACTTTTATGTTCTATGAAAAAAAATTGCTTGTATTGTTTGTTAATTATCTTTTACGAATCTAATCCGTGTCTATTTTACAGTATAAAAACAAAATGGACGTTAAGGGTAGACAACCGAATATTTTAGAAGACCTACCAGAGGATATGATTGAGGAAATCTTGTCTAGAGTCGGTCAGAATTCATCAGCACATTTAGTTATGGCAAAATTAACTTGTCAAACATTTGAAAGACTTTCCAGAAATGCCTTAGTTTATAAAAGGCTTTCCTTTGATAGGTGGGGTATATCACATTGGGGAGACCGTAAGTTACACCGTATTTTCTTTAAAGCATTAAATGCAGGGAACCCAAATGCAATTTTACGCTATGGGTTAAGAACCTATTTTGACTCAACATATCCCAACATAGGATTTTGTAAATTAGAAAGAGCTTCTAACATGCAACATAAAGAAGCATGTTATGCTTACGGGTTAGTGATGTTCGCTTCTTACCAAAGTGAGAAAAAGAACATCGGACTGTAGCTTTTAAATAAGACCTTCCCACAAGTGACGGATTCAGTAGTTGGGGTGAGAAACAAAGTTTTTAGATTGTTAAGGGGCTGTTGGGCATTACATAACCCTCGTCATTTTGGCGACATTACAACATGCTGCCTAGCCAATGGTCATAACGGTTACTTTCCACAAAACCAAGGATGGGAAGTCGTCTTAGTAAAACCAGAATGCATGACTTGTTTCTGGACTTATGAATTACGTTTCTTTATTTCTTTTGCTGAACAACTTGCGTATTAACTAGGTTTATCTTCAAAACTGTCATGTATCAAAATGTACTATATTTCATGTTATATGTAATATAGCGAAGTTGTAAGTTTGAAGAATATTTGTATGTGATATATTATTATAATCAGTTTTTCATATGGAATTGTAGTAGTTGAATTGTATATTAGCTACTAAGTATGAACTTAACGGGTAGATAGTACCCGAATTTAAACTTATAAAACGCTAATATGAAGAAAAAACTTTTATAAATGAGTTCATATTATGCTACGAAATACTATTGACTACTCTTAATATTCTGTATGATTAACTCGATTCAATTGGCTATTTTGAAGGAAATGGCACCAACTACTCGACACACCATGAATATCAGCAAAGAGGAATTTCGTACCATTCTTGCTGCAAACATAGCCGCAGTACAGGCTGCGCTACATACCAATAATAACTCTGAATCTAGCAATGCAGCTAACGGTGCAAGAAATCGTGTAGGATGCTCCTACAAAGAATTCACTGCCTGCAAACCTTTGGAATTTGATGGAACCGAAGGACCAATTGGATTGAAATGGTGGACAAAGTCGAATCGGTGTTTGCCATAAGTAAGTGTACTGAAGAGGACAAAATTAAGTACGCTACGCATACCTTCACAGGTACTGCGTTAACGTGGTGGAACACCTATCTTGAACAGGTAGGATAAAATGCTACTTACGCACTACCATGGTCGGCATTCAAGCAATTGATGAACGAGCAGTACCGTCCTAGAAACGAAGTTAATAAACTCAAGGCAGAACTTAGAGAGTTACGAACACAGGGGTTCGACGTTACCACATATGAACGACGATTCACAGAGTTGTGCCTATTGTGTTCGGGAGCATTCGAAGATGAAGAAGAGAAGATCGACGCGTTTGTAAAAGGGTTACCAGTTAGGATTCAAGAAGATGTGAGTTCACACGAGCCCGCTTCCATACAGAAGGCAAGTTGAATGGCTCATAAACTCATAAATCAGATTGAGGGAAGAATTAAAGAACAGGCGGCCGAAGAAGCCAACACGAAACAACTCAAGAGGAAGTGAGATGAAAACGGTGACAAGATTCACCAGTACAACAACAACAATTACAACCACAATCGCAACAACTATCCGAACAACCGCAACAACAATCGCAACAATAACCGCAATTCTAACAATAACTACAACAAACAGCCCAACAACAATAACAACTACAAAAATCGTTTCAACAACAATAACAATCCCAACAACAACCTCAATAACAACAACGGCAAGAAAAACCAAAAACAGCCATGTCATAGGTGTGAAGAAAATCATCAGGGGTTTTGCACGACATTTTGCAACAAGTGTAAAAGAAATGGTCACAGCGCGACAAAGTGTGAGGTCTACGGACCAAAGTTTAACAGAACTAAAGGAACAAATAATGCCGGAACAAGTAATACTGAAACGAATAGTGTCGGAGCAAGTAATACCAACGTTGTTTGTTATAAATGTGGAAAATCGGGCCACATTATTAGAAATTGCCCGAATCAGGGGAATACTAATGGGCAGGGCCGTGGAAGAGTTTTCAATATTAATGCGGCAGAAGCACAGGAAGACCCGGAGCTTGTTACGGGTATGTTTCTTATTGACGATAAATCTGCTTATGTTTTATTTGATTCGGGTGCGGATAGAAGCTATATGAGTAGAGAATTTTGTGCTAAATTAAGTTGCCCATTAACACCTTTGGATAATAAATTTTTACTCGAATTAGCAAATGGTAAATTAATTTCAGCAGATAATATATGTCGGGATAGAGAAATTAAACTGGGTGATGAAACGTTTAAGATTAATTTAATACCAGTCGAGTTAGGGAGTTTTAATGTAATAATTGGCATGGACTGGTTGAAGAAGGTGAGAGCAGAGGTCGTTTGTTACAAAAACGTGATTCGCATTATGCGTGAAAAAGGAAAATCTTTAATGGTGTACGGAGAAAAGAACAACGCAAAATTAAATCTTATTAGTAGTTTGAAGGCGCAAAAACTAATAAGAAAAGGTTGTTACGTCATTCTAGCACACATCGAGGAAGTTAAACCTGAAGAAAAGAACATCAGTGATGTTCCCGTCGCAAAAGAATTTCCCGATATATTTTCGAAAGAATTACCGGGATTACCCCTACATCGATCCGTTGAATTTCAAATAGTCCTTATACCAGGAGCTGCACCAATAGCTCGTGCTCCATACAGACTCGCACCCAGTGAAATGAAAGAATTACAAAGTCAGTTACAAGAACTTCTAGAGCGTGGTTTTATACGACCAAGTACATCACCATGGGGAGCTCCTGTTTTGTTTGTCAAAAAGAAGGATGGTACATTCAGGTTGTGTATCGACTACCGAGAGTTGAACAAACTTACCATCAAGATCCGCTACCCACTACCAAGAATTGGCGACTTATTTGATCAACTACAAGGCTCGTCTGTTTATTCGAAGATCGATTTACGTTCTGGATATCATTAAATGCGGGTGAAGGAGGATGATATTCCAAAGACTGCTTTTAGGACACGTTACGGTCATTACGAGTTTATGGTTATGCTGTTTGGATTGACTAACGCACCAGCTGTGTTCATGGACCTCATGAACCGAGTGTGTGGGCCATATCTTGACAAGTTTGTCATTGTTTTCATCGATGACATACTTATTTACTCGAAGAATGATCAAGAGCACGAAGAACATTTGAGAAAAGTGCTAGAGTTGCTGAGAAAAGAAAAACTGTACGCTAAGTTTTCAAAGTGTGCATTTTGGTTGGAAGAAGTTCAATTCCTCGGTCATAGAGTGAACAAAGAAGGTATTCAGGTGGATCCAACAAAGATTGAAACCATTGAAAAGTGGGAAACCCCGAAAACTGCAAAACACATACGCCAATTTTTAAGGCTAGCTGGTTATTACAGGAGATTCATCCAAGATTTTTCTAAAATAGCAAAACCCTTGACTGCGTTAACGCATAAAGGGAAGAAATTTGAATGGAAGGATGAACAAGAGAAAGCGTTTCAGTTATTAAAGAAAAAGTTAACTACGGCACCTATATTGTCATTACCTGAAGGGAATGATGATTTTATGATATATTGTGACGCCTCAAAGCAAGATCTTGGTTGTGTATTAATGCAACGAACGAAAGTAATTGCTTATGCGTCTAGACAATTGCAGATTCACGAACAGAATTATACGACGCATGATTTGGAATTAGGCGCGGTTGTTTTTGCATTAAAGACTTGGAGGCACTACTTATATGGGGTCAAAAGTATTATATATACCGACCACAAAAGTCTTCAACACATATTTAATCAGAAACAACTGAATATGAGGCAGTGTAGGTGGATTAAATTGTTGAATGATTACTACTTTGAGATTCATTACCACCCGGGGAAGGCAAATGTGGTAGCCGACGCCTTGAGCAGAAAGGACAGACAACCCATTCGTGTAAAATCTATGAATATATTGATTCACACTAACCTTACTACTCAAAAAATGAGGCGCAACAAGGAGTTTTAAAAGAGGGAAACTTAAAGGATGAAATACCCAAAGGATCGAAGAAACATCTTAATATTCGGGAAGACGGAACCCGGTATAGGGCTGAAAGAATTTGGGTACCAAAATTTGGAGATATGAGAGAAATGGTACTTAGAGAAGCTCATAAAACCAGATACTCAATACATCCTGGAATGGGGAAGATGTACAAGGATCTCAAGAAACATTTTTGGTGACCAGGTATGAAAGCTGATGTTGCTAAATACGTAGGAGAATGTTTGACGTGTTCTAAGGTCAAAGCTGAGCATCAGAAACCATCAGGTCTACTTCAACAACCCAAAATCCCGGAATGGAAATGGAAAAACATTACCATGGATTTCATCACTAAATTGCCAAGGACTGCAAGTGGTTTTGATACTATTTGGGTAATAGTTGATCGTCTCACCAAATCAGCACACTTCCTACCAATAAGAGAAGATGACAAGATGGAGAAGTTAGCACGACTATATTTGAAGGAAGTCGTCTCCAGACATGGAATACTAATCTCTATTATCTCTGATAGGGATGGCAGATTTATTTCAAGATTCTGGTAGACATTACAGCAAGCATTAGGAACTCGTCTAAACATGAGTACTGCCTATCATCCAAAAACTGATGGGAAGAGTGAAAGGATGACACAAATGCTTAAAGACATGCTACGAGCATGTGTTATTGATTTCGGAAACAGTTGGGATCGACATCTACAGTTAGCAGAATTTTCCTACAACAACAGCTACCATTCAAGCATTGAGATGGCGCCATTTGAAGCACTTTATGGTAGAAAGTGTAGGTCTCCGATTTGTTAGAGTGAAGTTGAAATGTCCCGTTCTTATTGATTAAAAACGTTCCATATTAATTGATTTCGTTGCGAGGTTTTGACCTCTATATGAGACGTTTTTCAAAGACTGCATTCATTTTAAAACAAACCATAACCTTTATTTCATCAATAAAGGTTTAAAAAGCTTTACGTAGATTATCAAATAATGATAATCTAAAATATCCTGTTTACACACGACCATTACATAATGGTTTACAATACAAATATGTTACAACAAAATAAGTTTCTTGAATGCAGTTTTTACACAATATCATACAAGCATAGACTCCAAATCTCGTCCTTATTTAAGTATGCGACAGCGGAAGCTCTTAATAATCACCTGAGAATAAACATGCTTAAAACGTCAACAAAAATGTTGGTGAGTTATAGGTTTAACCTATATATATCAAATCATAATAATAGACCACAAGATTTCATATTTCAATACACATCCCATACATAGAGATAAAAATCATTCATATGGTGAACACCTGGTAACCGACATTAACAAGATGCATATATAAGAATATCCCCATCATTCCGGGACACCCTTCGGATATGATATAAATTTCGAAGTACTAAAGCATCCGGTACTTTGGATGGGGCTTGTTGGGCCCGATAGATCTATCTTTAGGATTCGTGTCAATTAGGGTGTCTGTTCCCTAATTCTTAGATTACCAGACTTAATAAAAAGGGGCATATTCGATTTCGATAATTCAACCATAGAATGTAGTTTCACGTACTTGTGTCTATTTTGTAAATCATTTATAAAACCTGCATGTATTCTCATCCCAAAAATATTAGATTTTAAAAGTGGGACTATAACTCACTTTCACAGATTTTTACTTCGTCGGGAAATAAGACTTGGCCACTGGTTGATTCACGAACCTATAACAATATATACATATATATCAAAGTATGTTCAAAATATATTTACAACACTTTTAATATATTTTGATATTTTAAGTTTATTAAGTCAGCTGTCCTCGTTAGTAACCTACAACTAGTTGTCCACAGTTAGATGTACAGAAATAAATAGATAAATATTATCTTGAATCAATCCACGACCCAGTGTATACGTATCTCAGTATTGATCACAACTCAAACTATATATATTTTGGAATCAACCTCAACCCTGTATAGCTAACTCCAACATTCACATATAGAGTGTCTATGGTTGTTTAGAAATATATATAGATGTGTCGACATGATAGGTCGAAACATTGTATACGTGTCTATGGTATCTCAAGATTACATAATATACAATACAAGTTGATTAAGTTATGGTTGGAATAGATTTGTTACCAATTTTCACGTAGCTAAATTGAGAAAAATTATCCAATCTTGTTTTACCCATAACTTCTTCATTTTAAATCCGTTTTGAGTGAATCAAATTGCTATGGTTTCATATTGAACTCTATTTTATGAATCTAAATAGAAAAGTATAGGTTTATAGTCGGAAAAATAAGTTACAAGTCATTTTTGTAAAGGTAGTCATTTCAGTCGAAAGAACGACGTCTAGATGACCATTTTAGAAAACATACTTCCACTTTGAGTTTAACCATAATTTTTGGATATAGTTTCATGTTCATAATAAAAATCATTTTCTCAGAATAACAACTTTTAAATCAAAGTTTATCATAGTTTTTAATTAACTAACCCAAAACAGCCCGCGGTGTTACTACGACGGCGTAAATCCGGTTTTACGGTGTTTTTCGTGTTTCCAGGTTTTAAATCATTAAGTTAGCATATCATATAGATATAGAACATGTGTTTAGTTGATTTTAAAAGTCAAGTTAGAAGGATTAACTTTTGTTTGCGAACAAGTTTAGAATTAACTAAACTATGTTCTAGTGATTACAAGTTTAAACCTTCGAATAAGATAGCTTTATATGTATGAATTGAATGATGTTATGAACATCATTACTACCTTAAGTTCCTTGGATAAACCTACTGGAAAAGAAAAAAATGGATCTAGCTTCAATGGATCCTTGGATGGCTCGAAGTTCTTGAAGCAAAATCATGACACGAAAACAGGTTCAAGTAAGATCATCACTTGAAATAAGATTGTTATAGTTATAGAAATTGAACCAAAGTTTGAATATGATTATTACCTTGTATTAGAATGATAACCTACTGTAAGAAACAAAGATTTCTTGAGGTTGGATGATCACCTTACAAGATTGGAAGTGAGCTAGCAAACTTGAAAGTATTCTTGATTTTATGAAACTAGAACTTTTGGAATTTATGAAGAACACTTAGAACTTGAAGATAGAACTTGAGAGAGATCAATTAGATGAAGAAAATTGAAGAATGAAAGTGTTTGTAGGTGTTTTTGGTCGTTGGTGTATGGATTAGATATAAAGGATATGTAATTTTGTTTTCATGTAAATAAGTCATGAATGATTACTCATATTTTTGTAATTTTATGAGATATTTCATGCTAGTTGCCAAATGATGGTTCCCACATGTGTTAGGTGACTCACATGGGCTGCTAAGAGCTGATCATTGGAGTGTATATACCAATAGTACATACATCTAAAAGTTGTGTATTGTACGAGTACGAATACGGGTGCATACGAGTAGAATTGTTGATGAAACTGAACGAGGATGTAATTGTAAGCATTTTTGTTAAGTAGAAGTATTTTGATAAGTGTCTTGAAGTCTTTCAAAAGTGTATGAATACATATTAAAACACTACATGTATATACATTTTAACTGAGTCGTTAAGTCATCGTTAGTCGTTACATGTAAATGTTGTTTTGAAACCTTTAGGTTAACGATCTGGTTAAATGTTGTTAACCCAATGTTTATAATATCAAAAGAGATTTTAAATTATTATATTATCATGATATTATGATGTACGAATATCTCTTAATATGATATATATACATTAAATGTCGTTACAACGATAATCGTTACATATATGTCTCGTTTCAAAATCATTAAGTTAGTAGTCTTGTTTTTACATATGTAGTTCATTGTTAATATACTTAATGATATGTTTACTTATCATAATATCATGTTAACTATATATATAACCATATATATGTCATCATATAGTTTTTACAAGTTTTAACATTCGTGAATCACCGGTCAACTTGGGTGGTCAATTGTCTATATGAAACATATTTCAATTAATCAAGTCTTAAAAAGTTTGATTGCTTAACATGTTGGAAACATTTAATCATGTAAATATCAATCTCAATTAATATATATAAACATGGAAAAGTTTGGGTCACTACAGTACCTACCCGTTAAATAAATTTCGTCCCGAAATTTTAAGCTGTTGAAGGTGTTGACGAATCTTCTGGAAATAGATGCGGGTATTTCTTCTTCATCTAATCTTCATGTTCCCAGGTGAACTCGGGTCCTCTACGAGCATTCCATCGAACCTTAACAATTGGTATCTTGTTTTGTTTAAGTCTTTTAACCTCACGATCCATTATTTCGACGGGTTCTTCGATGAATTGAAGTTTTTCGTTGATTTGGATTTCATCTAATGGAATAGTGAGATCTTCTTTAGCAAAACATTTCTTAAAATTCGAGACGTGGAAAGTGTTATGTACAGCCGCGAGTTGCTGAGGTAACTCTAGTCGGTAAGCTACTGGTCCGACACGATCAATAATCTTGAATGGTCCAATATACCTTGGATTTAATTTCCCTCGTTTACCAAATCGAACAACGCCTTTCCAAGGTGCAACTTTAAGCATGACCATCTCTCCAATTTCAAATTCTATATCTTTTCTTTTAATGTCAGCGTAGCTCTTTTGTCGACTTTTGGCGGTTTTCAACCGTTGTTGAATTTGGATGATCTTCTCGGTAGTTTCTTGTATAATCTCCGGACCCGTAATCTGTCTATCCCCCACTTCACTCCAACAAATCGGAGACCTGCACTTTCTACCATAAAGTGCTTCAAACGGCGCCATCTCAATGCTTGAATGGTAGCTGTTGTTGTAGGAAAATTCTGCTAACGGTAGATGTCGATCCCAACTGTTTCCGAAATCAATAACATATGCTCGTAGCATGTCTTCAAGCGTTTGTATCGTCCTTTCGCTCTGCCCATCAGTTTGTGGATGATAGGCAGTACTCATGTCTAGACGAGTTCCTAATGCTTGCTGTAATGCCTGCCAGAATCTTGAAATAAATCTGCCATCCCTATCAGAGATAATAGAGATTGGTATTCCATGTCTGGAGATGACTTCCTTCAAATACAGTCGTGCTAACTTCTCCATCTTGTCATCTTCTCTTATTGGCAGGAAGTGTGCTGATTTGGTGAGACGATCAACTATTACCCAAATAGTATCAAAACCACTTGCAGTCCTTGGCAATTTAGTGATGAAATCCATGGTAATGTTTTCCCATTTCCATTCCGGGATTTCGGGTTGTTGAAGTAGACCTAATGGTTTCTGATGCTCAGCTTTGACCTTAGAACACGTCAAACATTCTCCTACGTATTTAGCAACATCGGATTTCATACCCGGCCACCAAAAATGTTTCTTGAGATCCTTGTACATCTTCCCCGTTCCAGGATGTATTGAGTATCTGGTTTTATGAGCTTCTCTAAGTACCATTTCTCTCATATCTCCAAATTTTGGTACCCAAATCCTTTCAGCCCTATACCGGGTTCCGTCTTCCCGAATATTAAGATGCTTCTCTGATCCTTTGGGTATTTCATCCTTTAAATTTCCCTCTTTTAAAACTCCTTGTTGCGCCTCCTTTATTTGAGTAGTAATGTTATTATGAATCATTATATTCATAGATTTTACTCGAATGGGTTCTCTGTCCTTCCTGCTCAAGGCATCGGCTACCACATTTGCCTTCCCCGGGTGGTAACGAATCTCAAAGTCGTAATCATTCAATAATTCAATCCACCTACGCTGCCTCATATTCAGTTGTTTCTGATTAAATATGTGTTGAAGACTTTTGTGGTCGGTATATATAATACTTTTGACCCCATATAAGTAGTGCCTCCAAGTCTTTAATGCAAAAACAACCACGCCTAATTCCAAATCATGCGTCGTATAATTTTGTTCGTGAATCTTCAATTGTCTAGACGCATAAGCAATCACCTTCGTTCGTTGCATTAATACACAACCGAGACCTTGCTTTGATGCGTCACAATAAATCACAAAATCATCATTCCCTTCAGGCAATGACAATATAGGTGCCGTAGTTAGCTTTTTCTTCAATAACTGAAACGCTTTCTCTTGTTCATCCTTCCATTCAAATTTCTTCCCTTTATGCGTTAATGCAGTCAAGGGTTTTGCTATTCTGGAAAAGTCTTGGATGAACCTTCTGTAGTAACCAGCTAGTCCTAAAAACTGGCGTATGTGTTTCGGAGTTTTCGGGGTTTCCCACTTTTCAACAGTTTCTATCTTTGCCGGATCCACCTTAATACCTTCTTTGTTCACTATGTGACCGAGGAATTGAACTTCTTCCAACCAAAATGCACACTTTGAAAACTTAGCGTACAATTTTTCCTTCCTCAATGCTTCTAACACCTTTCTCAAATGTTCACCGTGTTCTTGGTCATTCTTTGAGTAAATAAGTATGTCATCAATGAAAACAATGACAAACTTGTCAAGGTATGGTCCACACACTCGGTTCATAAGGTCCATGAATACAGCTGGTGCATTAGTTAAACCAAACGGCATGACCATAAACTCATAATGACCGTAACGTGTTCTGAAAGCAGTCTTTGGAATATCATCTTCTTTCACCCGCATTTGATGATACCCGGAACGTAAGTCAATCTTTGAATAAACAGACGAGCCTTGTAGTTGATCAAATAAGTCGTCGATTCTCGGTAGTGGGTAGCGGTTCTTGATGGTAAGTTTGTTCAACTCTCGGTAGTCGATACACAACCTGAATGTACCATCTTTCTTCTTGACAAACAAAACAGGAGCTCCCCACGGTGATGTGCTTGGTCGAATGAAACCACGCTCTAAAAGTTCTTGTAATTGGCTTTGCAGTTCTTTCATCTCGCTGGGTGCGAGTCTGTAAGGAGCACGAGCTATTGGTGCAGCTCCTGGTACAAGATCTATTTGAAATTCAACGGATCGATGTGGGGGTAATCCCGGTAATTCTTTCGGAAATACATCGGGAAATTCTTTTGCAATGGGAACATCATTGATGCTCTTTTCTTCATTTTGTACTTTCTCGACGTGTGCTAGAACAGCATAGCAACCTTTTCTTATTAGTTTTTGTGCCTTCAAATTACTAATAAGATGTAGCTTCGTGTTGCCCTTTTCTCCGTACACCATTAAGGGTTTTCCTTTTTCTCGTATAATGCGAATTGCATTTTTGTAACAAACGATCTCTGCTTTCACTTCTTTCAACCAGTCCATACCGATTATCACATCAAAACTCCCTAACTCTACTGGTATCAAATCAATCTTAAATTTTTCGCTAACCAGTTTAATTTCTCGATTCCGATATATATTATCTGCTGAAATTAATTTACCATTTGCTAATTCGAGTAAAAATTTACTATCCAAAGGCGTCAATGGACAACTTAATTTAGCACAAAAATCCCTACTCATATAGCTTCTATCCGCACCCGAATCAAATAAAACGTAAGCAGATTTATTGTCAATAAGAAACGTACCCGTAACAAGCTCCGGGTCTTCCTGTGCCTCTGCCGCATTAATATTGAAAACTCTTCCGCGGCCTTGTCCATTCGTGTTCTCCTGGTTCGGGCAATTTCTAATAATGTGGCCCGGTTTTCCACATTTATAACAAACTACATTGGCATAACTTGCTCCGACACTACTTGCTCCGCCATTACTCGTTCCGACACCATTTGTTCCTTTCGTTCTATTAACCCCTGGTCCGTAGACCTCACACTTCGCCGCGCTATGACCATTTCTTTTACACTTGTTGCAAAATTTGGTGCAGAACCCCGAGTGATACTTTTCACACCTTTGGCATAGCTGCTTCTGATTGTTGTTGTTGTTGCGGTTATTATTGTTGTTGGGATGATTGTTGTAGTTGCTGTTGTTGTTGTTGTTGTTGTTGTTGTTGTTGGGCCGTTTGTTGTAGTTGCGATTGATGTTGCGATTGTTGGGATAATTGTTGCGATTATTGTTGTAATTGCTGTTGTTGTTGTATTGGTGATTCTTATCACCATTTTCCTCCCACTTTCTTTTGACTTGCTTCACATTGGTCTCTTCAGCAGTCTGTTCTTTAATTCTTTCTTCAATCTGGTTCACTAGTTTGTGAGCCATTCTACATGCCTGTTGTATGGAGGCGGGCTCGTGTGAACTTATATCTTCTTGGATTCTTTCCGGTAATCCTTTCACAAACGCGTCGATCTTCTCTTCCTCATCTTCGAATGCTCCCGGACACAATAGGCACAATTCTGTGAATCGTCTTTCGTACGTGGTAATATCAAATCCTTGGGTTCGTAACCCTCTAAGTTCTGTCTTGAGCTTATTGACCTCGGTTCTGGGACGGTACTTCTCGTTCATCAAGTGCTTGAATGCTGACCACGGTAGTGCGTACGCATCGTCTTGTCCCACTTGCTCTAGATAGGTATTCCACCATGTTAACGCAGAACCTGTGAAGGTATGCGTAGCGTACTTTACTTTGTCCTCTTCAGTACACTTACTTATGGCAAACACCGATTCGACCTTCTCGGTCCACCGTTTCAATCCGATCGGTCCTTCGGTTCCATCAAATTCCAAAGGTTTGCAGGCAGTGAATTCTTTGTAGGTACATCCTACACGATTTCCTGTACTGCTAGATCCAAGGTTATTGTTGGTATGTAGCGCAGCCTGTACTGCGGCTATGTTTGAAGCTAGAAAAGTACGGAATTCCTCTTCATTCATATTCACGGTGTGTCGAGTAGTCGGTGCCATTTCCTTCAAAATAGTCAAATGGAACAAGTTAATCATACAGAATATTAAGAGTAGTTAATAGTATTTCGTAGCATAATATGAACTCATTTATAAAAGCTCTTTCTTCATATTAGCGTGTTATAAGTTTAAATTCGGGTAGTACCTACCCGTTAAGTTCATACTTAGTAGCTAACATACAATTCAACTACTACAATTCTATATGAAAAACTGATTATAATAATATTTCGTGTTTAAACTTTTACACAATATTTTACAAACTTACAATACCGCTTATTTTACATATAGCATGAAATATAGCACACAATAACTTTGATACAAGATAGTTGTGAAGATAATTCTAGCTAGTACACAAGTCGTTCAGCAAAGGCAATAAAGACACGTAATTCATACGTCCAGAAACAAGTCATGCATTCTGGTTTTACTAGGACTACTTCCCATCCTTGGTCTTGTGGAACATAACCGTTATGGCCGTTGATAAGACAGCGTGTTGTAACGTCGTCAAAGGGACGAGGGTTACGTAATGTCCAACAGTCCCGTAATAATCTAAAAACCTCATTTCTTACCCCAATTACCGACTCCGTCACTTGTGGGAACGTTTTGTTTAATAGTTGTAGCCCGATGTTCTTGTTCTCACTTTGGTGAGAAGCGAACATTACTAATCCGTAAGCATAACATGCTTCTTTATGTTGCATGTTAGCCGCTTTTTCTAAATCACGAAGTCCAATATTCGGATATATTGAGTCAAAATAATTTCTTAACCCATTGCGTAAAATAGCATTTGGGTTCCCCGCAATATATGCGTCAAAGTAAACACATCGTAACTTATGGATTTCCCAATGTGATATCCCCCATCTTCCGAACGAAAGTCTCTTATAAACCAAGACATTCTTGGAACGTTCTTCGAATGTCTTACAAACTGATCTCGCCTTAAATAGTTGTGCCGAGGAATTCTGGCCGACTCTAGACAAGATTTCATCAATCATGTCTCCGGGTAGGTCTCTTAAAATATTCGGTTGTCTATCCATTTTGTGTTTTTAAACTGTAAAATAGACAAGAGTTAGATTCATAAAAAAAAAATACTTATTAATACAAGCAATTTTTACATATATCATAAAGCATAAGAACACTATATTATATATATTACACCACACGAATACAACTATCTTATTCCGACTCGCTCGTTTCTTCTTCTTCGGTTTTGGTTCGTTTTGCCAAGTTTCTAGGGATATATGATGTTCCCCTAATACGAGCCGTCGTTGTCCACATTGGTTTAGAAAAACCTGGTGGTTTAGAGGTTCCCGGGTCATTGTTACAACTTAAGGACTTCGGGGGTTGACGATACATATAAAGTTCATCGGGGTTGGAATTAGATTTCTCTATTTTTATGCCCTTTCCCTTATTATTTTCTTTTGCCTTTTTAAATTCAGTTGGGGTAATTTCTATAACATCATCGGAATTCTCGTCGGAATCCGATTCATCGGAGAATTGGTAATCCTCCCAATATTTTGCTTCCTTGGCGGAAACACCATTGACCATAATTAACCTTGGTCGGTTGGTTGAGGATTTTCTTTTACTTAACCGTTTTATTATTTCCCCCACCGGTTCTATTTCTTCATCTGGTTCCGATTCTTCTTCCGGTTCCGATTCTTCTTCTGGTTCCGACTCTTCTTCCGGTTCCTCTTCGGGAACTTGTGAATCAGTCCACGAATCATTCCAATTTACATTTGACTCTTCATTATTATTAGATGAGTTAATGGGACTTGTTCTAGAGGTAGACATCTATCACATAATATCAAACGCGTTAAGAGATTAATATATCACATAATATTCACATGTTAAAAATATATAGTTTCCAACAAAATTTGTTAAGCAATCATTTTTCAAGTAAACACGGTCGAAGTCCAGACTCACTAATGCATCCTAACAAACTCGATAAGACACACTAATGCAAAATTCTGGTTCTCTAAGACCAACGCTCTGATACCAACTGAAATGTCCCGTTCTTATTGATTAAAAACGTTCCATATTAATTGATTTCGTTGCGAGGTTTTGACCTCTATATGAGACGTTTTTCAAAGACTGCATTCATTTTAAAACAAACCATAACCTTTATTTCATCAATAAAGGTTTAAAAAGCTTTACGTAGATTATCAAATAATGATAATCTAAAATATCCTGTTTACACACGACCATTACATAATGGTTTACAATACAAATATGTTACAACAAAATAAGTTTCTTGAATGCAGTTTTTACACAATATCATACAAGCATGGACTCCAAATCTCGTCCTTATTTAAGTATGTGACAGCGGAAGCTCTTAATAATCACCTGAGAATAAACATGCTTAAAACGTCAACAAAAATGTTGGTGAGTTATAGGTTTAACCTATATATATCAAATCATAATAATAGACCACAAGATTTCATATTTCAATACACATCCCATACATAGAGATAAAAATCATTCATATGGTGAACACCTGGTAACCGACATTAACAAGATGCATATATAAGAATATCCCCATCATTCCGGGACACCCTTCGGATATGATATAAATTTCGAAGTACTAAAGCATCCGGTACTTTGGATGGGGCTTGTTGGGCCCGATAGATCTATCTTTAGGATTCGCGTCAATTAGGGTGTCTGTTCCCTAATTCTTAGATTACCAGACTTAATAAAAAGGGGCATATTCGATTTCGATAATTCAACCATAGAATGTAGTTTCACGTACTTGTGTCTATTTTGTAAATCATTTATAAAACCTGCATGTATTCTCATCCCAAAAATATTAGATTTTAAAAGTGGGACTATAACTCACTTTCACAGATTTTTACTTCGTCGGGAAGTAAGACTTGGCCACTGGTTGATTCACGAACCTATAACAATATATACATATATATCAAAGTATGTTCAAAATATATTTACAATACTTTTAATATATTTTGATATTTTAAGTTTATTAAGTCAGCTGTCCTCGTTAGTAACCTACAACTAGTTGTCCACAGTTAGATGTACAGAAATAAATCGATAAATATTATCTTGAATCAATCCACGACCCAGTGTATACGTATCTCAGTATTGATCACAACTCAAACTATATATATTTTGGAATCAACCTCAACCCTGTATAGCTAACTCCAACATTCACATTTAGAGTGTCTATGGTTGTTCCGAAATATATATAGATGTGTCGACATGATAGGTCGAAACATTGTATACGTGTCTATGGTATCTCAAGATTACATAATATACAATACAAGTTGATTAAGTTATGGTTGGAATAGATTTGTTACCAATTTTCACGTAGCTAAAATGAGAAAAATTATCCAATCTTGTTTTACCCATAACTTCTTCATTTTAAATCCGTTTTGAGTGAATCAAATTGCTATGGTTTCATATTGAACTCTATTTTATGAATCTAAATAGAAAAGTATAGGTTTATAGTCGGAAAAATAAGTTACAAGTCATTTTTGTAAAGGTAGTCATTTCAGTCGAAAGAACGACGTCTAGATGACCATTTTAGAAAACATACTTCCACTTTGAGTTTAACCATAATTTTTGGATATAGTTTCATGTTCATAATAAAAATCATTTTCTCAGAATAACAACTTTTAAATCAAAGTTTATCATAGTTTTTAATTAACTAACCCAAAACAGCCCGCGGTGTTACTACGACGGCGTAAATCCGGTTTTACGGTGTTTTTCGTGTTTCCAGGTTTTAAATCATTAAGTTAGCATATCATATAGATATAGAACATGTGTTTAGTTGATTTTAAAAGTCAAGTTAGAAGGATTAACTTTTGTTTGCGAACAAGTTTAGAATTAACTAAACTATGTTCTAGTGATTACAAGTTTAAACCTTCGAATAAGATAGCTTTATATGTATGAATCGAATGATGTTATGAACATCATTACTACCTTAAGTTCCTTGGATAAACCTACTGGAAAAGAAAAAAATGGATCTAGCTTCAATGGATCCTTGGATGGCTCGAAGTTCTTGAAGCAAAATCATGACACGAAAACAGGTTCAAGTAAGATCATCACTTGAAATAAGATTGTTATAGTTATAGAAATTGAACCAAAGTTTGAATATGATTATTACCTTGTATTAGAATGATAACCTACTGTAAGAAACAAAGATTTCTTGAGGTTGGATGATCACCTTACAAGATTGGAAGTGAGCTAGCAAACTTGAAAGTATTCTTGATTTTATGAAACTAGAACTTTTGGAATTTATGAAGAACACTTAGAACTTGAAGATAGAACTTGAGAGAGATCAATTAGATGAAGAAAATTGAAGAATGAAAGTGTTTGTAGGTGTTTTTGGTCGTTGGTGTATGGATTAGATATAAAGGATATGTAATTTTGTTTTCATGTAAATAAGTCATGAATGATTACTCATATTTTTGTAATTTTATGAGATATTTCATGCTAGTTGCCAAATGATGGTTCCCACATGTGTTAGGTGACTCACATGGGCTGCTAAGAGCTGATCATTGGAGTGTATATACCAATAGTACATACATCTAAAAGTTGTGTATTGTACGAGTACGAATACGGGTGCATACGAGTAGAATTGTTGATGAAACTGAACGAGGATGTAATTGTAAGCATTTTTGTTAAGTAGAAGTATTTTGATAAGTGTCTTGAAGTCTTTCAAAAGTGTATGAATACATATTAAAACACTACATGTATATACATTTTAACTGAGTCGTTAAGTCATCGTTAGTCGTTACATGTAAATGTTGTTTTGAAACCTTTAGGTTAACGATCTGGTTAAATGTTGTTAACCCAATGTTTATAATATCAAAAGAGATTTTAAATTATTATATTATCATGATATTATGATGTACGAATATCTCTTAATATGATATATATACATTAAATGTCGTTACAACGATAATCGTTACATATATGTCTCGTTTCAAAATCATTAAGTTAGTAGTCTTGTTTTTACATATGTAGTTCATTGTTAATATACTTAATGATATGTTTACTTATCATAATATCATGTTAACTATATATATAACCATATATATGTCATCATATAGTTTTTACAAGTTTTAACGTTCGTGAATCACCGGTCAACTTGGGTGGTCAATTGTCTATATGAAACATATTTCAATTAATCAAGTCTTAAAAAGTTTGATTGCTTAACATGTTGGAAACATTTAATCATGTAAATATCAATCTCAATTAATATATATAAACATGTAAAAGTTCGGGTCACTACAGAAGTGGGGGATAGACAGATTACGGGTCCAGAGATAATACAAGAAACTACCGAGAAGATCATCCAAATTCAACAACGGTTGAAGACCGCCCAAAGTCGACAAAAGAGCTACGCTGACATTAAAAGAAAAGAAATAGAATTTGAAATTGGAGAGATGGTCATGCTTAAAGTTTCACCTTGGAAAGGCGTTTTTCGATTTGGTAAACGAGGGAAATTAAATCCAAGGTATATTGGACATTCAAGATTATTGATCGAGTCGGACCAGTAGCTTACCGACTTAAGTTACCTCAACAACTCGTGGCTGTACATAACACTTTCCACGTCTCGAATTTGAAGAAATGTTTTGCTAAAGAAGATCTCACTATTCCGTTAGACGAAATCCAAATCAACGAAAAACTTCAATTTATCGAATAACCCGTCGAAATAATGGATCGTGAGGTTAAAAGACTTAAGCAAAACAAAATACCAATTGTTAAAGTTCGATGAAATGCTCGTAGAGGACCCGAGTTCACCTGGGAACGAGAAGATCAGATGAAGAAGAAATACCCACACTTATTTCCAGAAGATACGTCAACACCTCCAACTGCTTAAAATTTCGGGACGAAATTTATTTAACGGTAGGTACTGTAGTGACCCAAACTTTTCTTTATTTATATTAAATGAAATCTTTATTTACATGATTAAATGTTTCCAACATGTTAAGCAATCAAACTTGTTAAGACTTGATTAATTGAAATAGGTTTTATATAGACAATTGACCACCCAAGTTGACCGGTGATTCACGAACGTTAAAACTTGTAAAAACTATATGATGACATATATATGGATATGGATATATATATATATATATATATATATATATATATATATATATATATATATATATATATATAGTTAACATGATATTATGATAAGTAAGTATCTCATTAGGTATTTTAACAATGAGTTATATAAATAAAATTGAGTTTATTGAATTAAGAAACTCGAAACGATATATATAACGATTATCGTTATAACAACGTTTTACTAAATACATATGAATCATATTAAGATATTGATACACTATGTTTAATCATGATAAATGATAAGTAAACATGTCATCAAGTGTATTAACAATGAACTACATATGTAAAAACAAGACTACTAACTTAATGATTTCGAAACGAGACATATATGTAACGATTATCGTTGTAACAACATTTAACTGTATATATATCATACTAAGATATATTAATATATAATAATATCATGATAATGTAATAATTTAACATCTCTATAGATATAATAAACAATGGGTTAACAACATTTAACAAGAACGTTAACCTAAAGGTTTCAAAACAACATTTACATGTAACGACTAACGATGACTTAACGACTCAGTTAAAATGTATATACATGTAGTGTTTTAATATGTATTCATAAACTTTTGAAAGACTTCAATACACTTATCAAAATACTTCTACTTAACAAAAATACTTACAATTACATCCTCGTTCAGTTTCATCAACAATTCTACTCGTATGCACCCGTATTCGTACTCGTACAATACACAGCTTTTAGATGTATGTACTATTGGTATATACACTCCAATGATCAGCTCTTAGCAGCTCATGTGAGTTACCTAACACATGTAGGAACCATCATTTGGCAACTAGCATGAAATATCTCATAAAATTATAAAAATATTAGTAATCATTCATGACTTATTTACATGTAAACAAAATTACACATCCTTTATATCTAATCCATATACCAATGACCAAAAACAACTACAAACACTTTCATTCTTCAATTTTCTTCATTTAATTAATCTCTCTCAAGTTCTATCTTCAAGTTCTAAGTGTTCTTCATAAATTCTATAAGTTCTAGTTTAATAAAATCAAGAATACTTCCAAGTTTGCTAGCTTACTTCCAATCTTGTAAATTGATCATCCATCCTCAAGAAATCTTTCTTATTTACAGTAAGATATCTTTCTAATATAAGGTAATACTCATATTTAAACTTTGGTTCAATTTCTATAACTATAACAATCTTATTTTGAGTGATAATCTTACTTGAACTTGTTTTCGTGTCATGATTCTGCTTCAAGAACTTTCAAGCCATCCAAGGATCCTTTGAAGCTAGATCCATTTGTCTCTTTTCCAGTAGGTTTATCCACAAAACTTGAGGTAGTAATGATGTTCATAACATCATTCGATTCATACATATAAAGCTATCTTATTCGAAGGTTTAAACTTGAAATCACTAGAACATAGTTTAGTTAATTCTAAACTTGTTCGCAAACAAAAGTTAATCCTTCTAACTTGACTTTTAAAATCAACTAAACACATTTCCTATATCTATATGATATGCTAACTTAATGATTTAAAACCTGGAAACACGAAAAACACCGTAAAACTGGACATACGGCGTCATAGTAACACCGCGGGCTGTTTTGGGTTTGATAATTAAAACCTATGATAAACTTTGATTTAAAAGTTGTTCTTCTGAAAAAATGATTTTTCTTATGAACATGAAACTATATCCAAAATTCATGGTTAAACTCAAAGTGGAAGTAT